>NW_021281184.1:0-3046 GCF_002162155.2 Triticum dicoccoides
TGGATATTTCCATGCCAAGTATTTTCTTTGCTGCACCCAAATCCTTCATCTCAAATTCATTACTCAATTGCTTCCTTAGTTCATTAATCTCTGACATACTCTTTGCAGCAATACGCATATCATCAACATAAAGAAGCAAATAAATAGTTGAACCTTTGACAGTTTTCAAATAAACACAACTATCATAATTAGACCTTTTGAAACCTTAAGAGAGCATAAAGGTGTCAAATCTCTTGTACCACTGTCTAGGGGATTGCTTCAATCCATAAAGAGATTTCTTTAACTGACAGACAAGCTTTTTTTTCTAGGAAGAACAAAACCTTTAGGTTGTTCCATATAAATATCCTCTTCTAATTCTCCATGTAAAAATGCAGCTTTAACATCCAATTGTTCAAGCTCAAGATCATGCATGGCAACAATACTGAGTAAATTGCGAATAGAGCTATGCTTCACAACAGGAGAAAAGACTTCTCTATAGTCAATACCTGGAATCTGACTATAACCTTTAGCAACTAACCTTACTTTATATCTTGTCTCATCATTAGGAGAAATGCCTTCTTTCCTCTTGAAAACCCACTTGCAACGAATAGGCTTCTTCTCTCTAGGTAATTTTACTAAATCCCAAGTGCCATTCTTTTCAAGTGATTCCATCTCATCATGCATAGCAGTCATCCAATTATTACTATCACCAGAAATAATAGCCTCGGAATATGAAGAAGGCTCAGCATTACCTTCAATTTCTTCTGCAACAGATAAAGCAAAAGAAACAATATTGCACTCTTCAATTAACATGTCAGGTTTGTTAGTACCCCGCCTAACTCTGTCACGTGCAAGATTCCAACTGGGTGGAACAGTAGGCTGATTTGGAGTGGGAGTGACATTATCATCATTAACGACGGGTTCATCATGTGCATCAACAATTTTATTACCAGATGTATCACCTGAATCAATAACATGCTCCACCTGAACAGTAGGCTCCTGAACAATAGGCTGTTGTTCACTCTCAACAGGAACATTAGTAGATGAAACATCATGTAACATAGCAGATTCATTAAAGATAACATTTCTGCTAATAACAACCTTCTGGGTTTCAGGATTCCATAATTTAAAACCTTTAACACCAGACTTATAACCAAGAAAAATGCACTTAACAGCCCTAGGCTCCAATTTTTCATTATCAACATGAGTATAAACAGTGCAACCAAAAACTCTCAACTGTGAATAATCAGCAGGTGAACCAGACCATACCTCAATTGGAGTTTTCTTATTAAGAGCAATAGATGGTGAACGATTAATGAGATAACAAGCAGTGGAAGCGGCCTCAGCCCAAAAATGCCTATGCAAACCTGCATTGGACAACATGCAACGGGCTCTGGAAATAATGGTCCTGTTCATACACTCAGCAACATTGTTTTCTTGAGGAGTATAAGGAACAGTGTAATGTCTGACAATGCCTTCAGACTTGCAATAATTCTTAAATTGCTTAGAACAGAATTCCATACCATTATTAGTGCGAAGTATTCTTACCTTCTTTTCAGTTTGTCTTTCAATCATAATCTTCCACTCCTTAAATGCTGAGAATGCTTCATATTTATGCTTCAAGAAATAAGGCCAAACTTTTCTCGAATAATCATCAATAATAGTCAGCATGTAACTAGCACCACCTAGTGACTTCTTGCGAGATGGTCCCCATAAATCAGAATGCACATAATCAAGAATACCTTCAGTTGTATGAGTCGAAGTGTTGAACTTCACCCTCTTGTATTTGCCGAAGATACAATGCTCACAAAATTTCAATTTACCAGGTTCATATCCATCAAGAAGACCTTTCTTATTTAACTCTGCTAAACCAAGTTCACTCATATGTCCAAGATGCATATGCCAAAGGTTAGCAGCATCATAATCAGAATTCTTTGAAACAACTGGAGTAGAGTTACCTGAAACTGTAGAACCTCGAAGGTAATAAAGACCATTGGTCGAACTTAAGTCACCTTTCATCACAACAAGGGAAACTTTGGTGACTTTCAAAACACTATCTCCACCTGAATACTTGTATCCCTTTGCATCAAGGGCACTCATAGAAATAAGATTTCTCTTCATCTTCGGAATATACCGAACATCTATCAAAGTTATGATTACGCCACCAAACATCTTGATTCGAATAGAACCTATGCCTTTAATCTTGCATGGTGAATTATCAAAACCCAAAACGGAACCAACAGAAGTAGTGGAATCAAAAGTATTAAACCAATTTCTATGCGGGCACATATGAAAAGTACATGCAGTATCAAGTACCTACTCATCATTGGTCTCAGCACATCCAGCAATAACGACAAGAACATCATCGAAACTATCATCACGAGCAACGTTAGCAGAATTTTCACCTTGTTCGTTACCTTTCCTCTTTTCTTTATTCTACAACTTGAAACACTCTGAGATGTCATGCCCGTCTCTCTTGCAATATCTGCGATATTTCTTGTCTCTGGATTGTGACCGGCCCCTGTAGCCGTTTTTGCTTTTGCCTCTGTTTCCATTATTGGAGTTCTTCTCCTTTGTCCTGCCATGAACAAATAATCCCTCTACTTGGGATGAACTTGAATCATCATGAGGCATCATTAATTTCATCTTCTCCTTAGAGTTCAAAGCTTCATAAACTTCATTAAGTGTGAGAGTATCACGACTGTATAATATGGTGTCTCTAAAATTGGTATAAGAACTTGGCAGTGAACAAAGTAACATTAAAGCAGTATCTTCCTCTTCATACTTAACCTCCATTGCAGCTAGATCGGATATGATCTCTTTAAATTCGGAAATATGGTTCAAAATATTACCTCCCTCGGGTAACCTGTGCAGGAATAATTTTTGCTTCAGATGCATCTTGCTGGTGAGATCTTTAGTCATGCAAATCCCTTCCAGCTTTAACCATAGAGCGGCGGCAGTTTTCTCGCTCAAAACTTCCTGCAAAATATTATTATGCAAATGGAGTTGAATTTGTGACAAAGCCTTACAATCAATTCTTTTTTCCTCATCAGTCCATTCCTGAATC
>NW_021281185.1:0-894 GCF_002162155.2 Triticum dicoccoides
ATATATATATATATATATATATATATATATATATATATATATATATATATATATATATCATGATCTTTCAAACACGAGGAGCTTGCCAAAGGATAAAAATGAAAAAGGGAAAGGTGAAGATCACCTTGACTCAAGCATAAAGTAAAAACATAAAGTAAAAGATAGGCCCTTCGCAGAGGGAAGCAGAGGTTGTCATGCCCTTTTAGGGTTGGATACACAAAATCTTAGTACGAAAGAACGTCACTTTATATTGCCACTTGTGTATGGACCTTTATTATGCAGTCCGTCGCTTTTATTGCTTCCATAACAAGATCATATAAAGCTTATTTTCTCCGCACTAATAAGTCATGCATATTTAGAGAGCAATTTTTATTGCCTGCACCGATGACAACTTACTTGAAGGATCTTACTCAATCCATAGGTAGATATGGTGGACTCTCATGGCAAAACTGGGTTTAAGGATATTTGGAAGCACAAGTAGTATCTCTACTTGGTGCCAGGAATTTGGCTAGCATGAGGGGGAAAGGCAAGCTCAACATGTTCAGAAGATCAATGACAATATACTTTAACTGAGATGTGAGAAAACATAAACCATTATGTTGTATTCCTTGTCCAACATTGACTCTTTTAGCATGCCATACTTAATGAGTGCTTCACAATCATAAAAGATGTCCAAGATAGTATATTTATATGTGAAACCTCTCTTTCCTTATTACTTCCTATTAATTGTAATGATGACCAAAACTATGTTTATCAACTCTCAACAACTTTTATGCCTCATACTTTCTATGTGTGAAGTCATTACTATCCATAAGATCAATATGAACTCTTTTATTCTTTTTATTCCTTCTCAAGATCATAGCAAGATAGCAAAGCCCTAGACTCAACACTAAT
>NW_021281187.1:0-1424 GCF_002162155.2 Triticum dicoccoides
GAGTTTCACTTTAGCCAAAGGTTCTAAGTGCCTTTCATGTGTGCAAGCTAAGCAACCTCGCAAGCCTCATAAGGCCGCGGAGGAGAGACACCTGGCACCATTAGAACTCATACATTCTGATCTTTGTGAGATGAATGGTGTGTTGACTAAAGGTGGAAAGAGATACTTCATGACATTGATAGATGATTCCACTAGATATTGCTATGTGTATCTGTTAAATACTAAAGATGAGGCTCTACACTACTTTAAAATCTATAAGGCAGAAGTTGAAAATCAACTTGAAAAGAAAATTAAACGAGTCCGGTCAGATCATGGTGGAGAGTACTTCTCGAGTGAGTTTGATTCCTTCTGTGCGGAACACGGCATTATTCATGAGAGGACGCCTCCCTATTCACCCCAGTCAAACGGGGTTGCCGAGCGGAAAAACCGTACTCTAACTGATTTGGTTAACGCCATGTTAGATACATCGGGTTTATCCAAGGCATGGTGGGGGGAGGCTATATTGACGGCATGTCATGTCCTGAATAAAGTTCCGACAAAGGATAGTGAGATCACTCCCTATGAGAAATGGGCAAAGAGAAGGACGACACTCTCGTACTTGCGCACTTGGGGCTGTTTGGCGAAAGTCAACGTGCCGATCCCCAAAAAGCGTAAGCTTGGACATAAGACCGTGGACTGCATTAATTTGGGCTACGCTAAGAACATCGTTGGCTATAGATTTCTAGTAGTGAAATCTGAGGTACCTGACCAGAAGATCGATACAATTATGGAGTCTAAGGATGCTACATTCTTTGAGGATATTTTTCCTATGAGAGATATGCAAAGCACTTCTAGACAGGAATCTGAGGAGACTCCTGAACCCGCCATCCCTATGGAATATTATGAACAAACACATGATGAAAATCCCGAGGAGGATGACGAGGAAACCCTTGGTAGGGGCAAGAGACAAAGGACTGCAAAGACCTTTGGTGATGATTTCTTCGTGTACCTCGTGGATGATACTCCCACTTCTATTTCAGAAGCGTATGCCTCTCCAGAAGCTGACTACTGGAAGGATGCGGTCCGTAGCGAGATGGATTCCATCATGGCTAACGGGACATGGGAGATCACTGACCGTCCCTATGGTTGCAAACCACTGGGATGTAAGTGGGTGTTCAAAAAGAAGCTTAGGCCCGATGGTACGATTGAAAAGTACAAGGCTAGGCTTGTGGCCAAGGGCTATGACTAGCAAGAAGAGGAAGATTTCTTTGATACTTATTCACCTGTGGCTAGACTGACCACCATTCGAGTATTACTCTCGTTGGCGGCCTCACATGGTCTTCTCGTCCATCAGATGGATGTTAAGACGGCTTTTCTAAATGGAGAGCTAAAGGAGGAAATCTACATGCAACAGCCTGATGGCTTTGTGATAGATGGTCAGGAAA
>NW_021281188.1:0-1397 GCF_002162155.2 Triticum dicoccoides
CATAACCACGGCCACCGGGCCTCCCTCGCTCCCCCGACTAGCCCAGAGGCTCCGCCTCGACCCCCTCTTCCTCTCCACCGAGCCACGAGGCCCCGGATGCGCTGCAACGCCGCCACCATCGTCGTTTCCGTCGCCGGCCACCGAAGCTCACCGCCGTCGATTCGCGACGTCTGGCGCGTCTCCGAGCCCACTGAGCCACCCTGCTGCCTCCCTGTGAGCTTGTCGTCGTTTCCCCTCACCTCTCTCTCTCGCGCGCGCCCTGTAGCCGCCGCCCCACGAGCACCCGAAGCCGCCGTCCGCCATGGCCGGTGAGCTTCGTGCTCCCGGGCTCCTCCACCTGCGCTCGTTGCCTTCGAGTGCTCCTGACGACCCCAGTAATCCGTAGAGGCCCTCAGCTGACCTCGCCGTGCCGTGTAACGCCGAACCCGAGCACGCCCGAGCTCCGGCCGCCGCTGCCGAGCTCGGGGCCGTCGTCTCCGGCCGCCCTAGCTGCTGCTGCTTGCTGAAACGGGCGCGGGTGAGCTCCAGCTCTCCGTAGCCGCTCTCCTCCGTCCATTTGGACGCCGGAGGAGCGAGCCCGAGCCCTCCGCCGCGCCTGTTTCCACCGGCGACGAACCGCCGGCGTGTTAGGCCCTGTTGACCAGGGGTTTGACCTCCCCTGGGTCATTTACATGTGGGCCCGGGGCCCTGCTAATTTAGTTTAGATGCTAATTAAATTTTAGCTAACCCACTGACTCACTGATAGGTGGGGCCCAGCCCTGTTAATTAACCCAGTTTAGTTTAATTAAATTCTAACTAAACTAATTTCACTGACATGCGGGACCCACTGTCAGGTTTGACTGGACTGTGCCACGTTGACCTGCTGACATCATCATGACGTCAGGATGACGCAGTATTGTTTTCTGGATTTATTATAATTCAGAAAATTCCAGAAAATAGCTAAAACTTCAATAAATCATAGAAAATTAACCGTAACTCCAAATTAAATAATTTATATATGAAAAATTATCAGAAAAATTCAAGGAATCCATCTGTACCATTTTCATGCATGTTAGAACAACTTATAGCTGCTGTTTAGCACAAATCAATTAAATGGCATTTGAATAATCACATATGGAGTTTGAATTTGAATCTTGTATTCAAACCAACTTCATTTAATCTGTTGCTAGTTGCATTAGCTCAAAACACATTCATATTGCCATGTCATAGCATGCATCATTTTGTGCATTGCATTGATTGTGTTCTTCTTTGTTGCCGGTATCTGTTCCCTCCCGGTAGACGATGTTCCGACGTTGTGATCGTTGACACTGATGAAGACTCAATGTTATCTTCAGAAGTGCCAGGCAAGCAAAACCCCCTTGTTCATTCCGATACAATCCTACTCTCTCGCTCCTGCT
>NW_021281189.1:0-1095 GCF_002162155.2 Triticum dicoccoides
ATCTCGGGCAAGTAACATATCGATAGACAAAGGGAATAGCGTACGGGGTTGATTGAATCCTCGACATCGTGGTTCATCCGATGAGATCATCGTGGAGCATGTGGGAGCCAACATGGGTATCCAGATCCCGCTGTTGGTTATTGACCGAAGAGTCGTCTCGGTCATGTCTGCTTGTTTCCCGAACCCGTAGGGTCTACACACTTAAGGTTCGGTTACGCTAGGGTTGTAGGGATATGTATATGCAGTAACCCGAATGTTGTTCGGAGTCCCGGATGAGATCCCGGACGTCACGAGGAGTTTCGGAATGGTCCGGAGGTAAAGATTTATATATGGGAAGTCCTGTTTCGGGCATCGGGACAAGTTTCGGGGTTATCGGTATTGTACCGGGACCACCGGAAGGGTCCCGGGGGTCCACCGGGTGGGTCCACCTGCCCCGGGGGGCCACATGGGCTGCAAGGGGGTGCGCCTTGGCCTAATGGGCCAAGGGCACCAGCCCCACATAGGCCCATGCGCCTAGGGTTCAAGGGGGCAAGAGTCCTAGGAGGGTAAGGCACCTCCTAGGTGCCTTGGGGGGGAGGGAAACCCCCCTTGGCCGCCGCACCCCCTAGGAGATTGGATCTCCTAGGGCCGGCCACCCCCCCTTGGCATCCCTATATATAGTGGGGGAGAGGAGGGACTTCATACCTGAACGCCTTGGCCTTTGGTTGCCTCCTTCTCCCTCCCCAACACCTCCTCCACCTCCATAGTGCTTAGCGAAGCTCTGTCGGAGTACTGCAGCTCCATCAACACCACGCCGTCGTGCTGCTGCTGGTGCCATCTCCCTCAACCTCTCCTCCCTCCCTTGCTGGATCAAGAAGAGGAGACGTGGCTGTTCCGTACGTGTGTTGAACACGGAGGTGCCGTCCGTTCGGCGCTGGTCATCGGTGATTTGGATCACGTCGAGTACGACTACATCATCACCGTTCTTTTGAACGCTTCCGTGCGCGATCTACAAAGGTATGTAGATGCATCTGATCACTCGTTGCTAGATGAACTCCTAGATGATCTTGGTGAAACGAGTAGGAAAATTTTTGTTTTCTGCAACGTTCCCCAACA
>NW_021281190.1:0-2871 GCF_002162155.2 Triticum dicoccoides
AGATTACAAAAACCTTTATCTACTATCCATATTGCACTTGTATAACCATCTCTTCGCCGAACTAGTGCACCTTACAATTTATCATTGTATTGGGTGTGTTGGGGACACAAGAGACTCTTTTTTATTTGGTTGCAGGGTTGCTTGAGAGAGACCATCTTCATCCTACGCCTCCTACGGATTGATAAACCTTAGGTCATCCACTTGAGGAAAATTTGCTACTGTCCTACAAACCTGTGCACTTGCAGGCCCAACAACGTCTACAAGAAGAAGGTTGTGTAGTAGACATCAAGCTCTTTTCTGGCGCCGTTGCCGGGGCGGTGAGTGCTTGAAGGTATATCTTTAGATCTTGCAATCGAATCTTTTTGTTTCTTGTTTTATCACTAGTTTAGTCTATAAAAGAAAACTACAAAAAAATGAAATTTAGTTTGTCTCATACGCTTCGTCTTTTTAATATCTTTCGTGAGTATGATGGAAAGGAATATTGTGCTCAAGTGCTAGAAGAAGAAATCTATAAAATGTTTGTCACTAAATCTTTGAATGATGAGCATGATTGCAATGTTGTTAGTATGAACTCTTTGAATATCCATAGTAATAATGATGATTGCACTAGTCATGATGAAAATATCTCTCATAACCATGTCAACTTTTGTGGAGTGCATGTTTGCATGAACACACCGAATAGAGAAGATGTATATTGCAAGAGGCATAAGCATCTAGAAACTAGATTGTTGCAACAAAAGTTAAATGGGAGTGCTGAAAATTTACATTTCCTTTGCCGTAATTGCGAACTATGCAATGAACGTGGTCATCTACATCTCCTATGCAAATTATTTCATGATCGGATTGTGTCTAAAAATTGTGATGATTTGATTTCCCTTACACAATATAATGAAGTTAGTTTGCTTTTGGGTTATGAAGAATTGAAACGTTTAACTAAGGATCTTCCAGATTTTGCCCTTAGGAAATTCCTTGATATTGATCTAGAGAAGATTTATTTGTATTGTACGGTGGATTGGATTGAAAATCCTTATATTGCCACTTATCTAAAGAAAAGAAAACAAATAGAAGATGAAGAGAATACTAATGAAAGGGGAGAGACTTCCCATTATCCTCCTATTATTTTTTATGATGAATCAGGTATCGAGGAGGAGCCTTCTATTCAACCAATCTCATCAATAAGGAGCTCAAAGAAGAGGGTTGAACCCACACATAATGTGAAGAAGAAAAGGAAGAAAAGGAGCAGCAAAGGTAAAAAGGTATCTCTCCCAAATGATGTTGCTCCTATTACTCCTTGTGATGATGATAATTGCTATACAATTGGTGCTATCCATACTATTAATGATGAGAATGATTATGCTTACGATATGAAAAGGCCCAAGCTTGGGGAAGCTATGTTTGATGAGTATGAAATATTTGAGAATATATTTTCTGAAATTAATGATTGTCCCAAGCTCGGGGATGCTACGTTTAATGAAGATGATATTTTTAGCATCCCAAGTTTTGATATGCAAAGTTGTTATGATGATAGCATGCCTCTTTATGATGATTATATTGATGAAAGTGGGTTTGGAAGAGTGTCAACTTTAGGAAGTAGTGATCCGACTATTTTGGAGGATTTTGAATCTTATTGTGATGAATATGAAAGTGGATTTGGAAGAGTGTCAACTTTATTTAGTGATTCCACTATCTTGGGAGAGGTTTCAATCGATTATGATGAGAACGAAGTTGATACTTATGATGATTATTGTGATGAAACTTATGCTATAAAAAGTAGTGATGATTATATTTATAAAACTTGTCATGATTATGATTACCATTTTTCCGAACATTACTCTTTTAATGTGGAAACAATTTACAGTATTCAAGTCTCTTATGATACTCCCACCATTCCGAATGAGAAGAAATTTGCTTATGTAGAGAGTAGTAAATTTTCTATGCTTGTAGATCATGAAAAGAATGCTTTAGGTGCTGGTTATATTGTTGAATTCATTCATGATGCTACTGAAAATTATTATGAGGGAGGAATATATGCTTGTAGGAATTGCAATAATATCAAGTTTCCTCTCTATGTGTTGAAATTTTTGAAGTTATGCTTGTCTTACCTTCCTATGCTAGTTGATTATTGTTCCCATAAGTTATTTCCTCACAAAATCCCTATGAATAGGAAGTGGGTTAGACTTAAATGTGCTAGTCATATTCTTCATGATGCTCCCTTTATGTTTCAATTCTTATCTTTTATGTGAGCATCATTGAAATCATCATGCCTAGCCAGAAAGGCATTAAAGAAAAGCGCTTGTTGGGAGACAACCCAATACTTACCCTTACTGTTTTTGTGTATCCACATGATTATGCTACTGTAGTAATCATGTTTTATATCTTTTGTTTCAATAAAATGCCAAGTAGAGCCTTTGGAAAGACTTGGGTGAAGTCTTTATGATCTTGCTGTAAAAAACAGAAACTTTAGCGCTCACGAGATTAGCTGCCATGTTTTACAGAAGAGTGCTTTTAGGTTGATTCTTTTTGCAGATGATTAATAGACCAATTCATCAGGTCCACTAATTTATTTCAGAATTTTTGGGGTTCCATAAGTATACGTTTGATACAGATTATTATAAACTGTTCTGTTTTTGACAGATTCTGTTTTCATTGTGTTGTTTGCTTATTTTGATGCATCTATGGCTAGTATGTAAGGGTATGAACCATAGAGAACTTGGAATAAAGTAGGTTTAACACCAATATAAATAAAGAATGAGTTCATTACAGTACCTTATGTGGTGGTTTTTCTTTCTTATACTAACGGAGCTTACGAGTTTTGTTTTGAGTTTCGTGTTGTGAAGTTTTCAAGTTTTGGGTAAAGATTCGATGGACTAT
>NW_021281191.1:0-2871 GCF_002162155.2 Triticum dicoccoides
AGATTACAAAAACCTTTATCTACTATCCATATTGCACTTGTATAACCATCTCTTCGCCGAACTAGTGCACCTTACAATTTATCATTGTATTGGGTGTGTTGGGGACACAAGAGACTCTTTTTTATTTGGTTGCAGGGTTGCTTGAGAGAGACCATCTTCATCCTACGCCTCCTACGGATTGATAAACCTTAGGTCATCCACTTGAGGAAAATTTGCTACTGTCCTACAAACCTGTGCACTTGCAGGCCCAACAACGTCTACAAGAAGAAGGTTGTGTAGTAGACATCAAGCTCTTTTCTGGCGCCGTTGCCGGGGCGGTGAGTGCTTGAAGGTATATCTTTAGATCTTGCAATCGAATCTTTTTGTTTCTTGTTTTATCACTAGTTTAGTCTATAAAAGAAAACTACAAAAAAATGAAATTTAGTTTGTCTCATACGCTTCGTCTTTTTAATATCTTTCGTGAGTATGATGGAAAGGAATATTGTGCTCAAGTGCTAGAAGAAGAAATCTATAAAATGTTTGTCACTAAATCTTTGAATGATGAGCATGATTGCAATGTTGTTAGTATGAACTCTTTGAATATCCATAGTAATAATGATGATTGCACTAGTCATGATGAAAATATCTCTCATAACCATGTCAACTTTTGTGGAGTGCATGTTTGCATGAACACACCGAATAGAGAAGATGTATATTGCAAGAGGCATAAGCATCTAGAAACTAGATTGTTGCAACAAAAGTTAAATGGGAGTGCTGAAAATTTACATTTCCTTTGCCGTACTTGCGAACTATGCAATGAACGTGGTCATCTACATCTCCTATGCAAATTATTTCATGATCGGATTGTGTCTAAAAATTGTGATGATTTGATTTCCCTTACACAATATAATGAAGTTAGTTTGCTTTTGGGTTATGAAGAATTGAAACGTTTAACTAAGGATCTTCCAGATTTTGCCCTTAGGAAATTCCTTGATATTGATCTAGAGAAGATTTATTTGTATTGTACGGTGGATTGGATTGAAAATCCTTATATTGCCACTTACATAAAGAAAAGAAAACAAATAGAAGATGAAGAGAATACTAATGAAAGGGGAGAGACTTCCCATTATCCTCCTATTATTTTTTATGATGAATCAGGTATCGAGGAGGAGCCTTCTATTCAACCAATCTCATCAATAAGGAGCTCAAAGAAGAGGGTTGAACCCACACATAATGTGAAGAAGAAAAGGAAGAAAAGGAGCAGCAAAGGTAAAAAGGTATCTCTCCCAAATGATGTTGCTCCTATTACTCCTTGTGATGATGATAATTGCTATACAATTGGTGCTATCCATACTATTAATGATGAGAATGATTATGCTTACGATATGAAAAGGCCCAAGCTTGGGGAAGCTATGTTTGATGAGTATGAAATATTTGAGAATATATTTTCTGAAATTAATGATTGTCCCAAGCTCGGGGATGCTACGTTTAATGAAGATGATATTTTTAGCATCCCAAGTTTTGATATGCAAAGTTGTTATGATGATAGCATGCCTCTTTATGATGATTATATTGATGAAAGTGGGTTTGGAAGAGTGTCAACTTTAGGAAGTAGTGATCCGACTATTTTGGAGGATTTTGAATCTTATTGTGATGAATATGAAAGTGGATTTGGAAGAGTGTCAACTTTATTTAGTGATTCCACTATCTTGGGAGAGGTTTCAATCGATTATGATGAGAACGAAGTTGATACTTATGATGATTATTGTGATGAAACTTATGCTATAAAAAGTAGTGATGATTATATTTATAAAACTTGTCATGATTATGATTACCATTTTTCCGAACATTACTCTTTTAATGTGGAAACAATTTACAGTATTCAAGTCTCTTATGATACTCCCACCATTCCGAATGAGAAGAAATTTGCTTATGTAGAGAGTAGTAAATTTTCTATGCTTGTAGATCATGAAAAGAATGCTTTAGGTGCTGGTTATATTGTTGAATTCATTCATGATGCTACTGAAAATTATTATGAGGGAGGAATATATGCTTGTAGGAATTGCAATAATATCAAGTTTCCTCTCTATGTGTTGAAATTTTTGAAGTTATGCTTGTCTTACCTTCCTATGCTAGTTGATTATTGTTCCCATAAGTTATTTCCTCACAAAATCCCTATGAATAGGA
Organism: Triticum dicoccoides; assembly: GCF_002162155.2. Lineage (NCBI taxonomy): Eukaryota > Viridiplantae > Streptophyta > Magnoliopsida > Poales > Poaceae > Triticum > Triticum dicoccoides. Next base: position 2,167 of record NW_021281191.1, read on the forward strand.
AGTGGGTTAGACTTAAATGTGCTAGTCATATTCTTCATGATGCTCCCTTTATGTTTCAATTCTTATCTTTTATGTGAGCATCATTGAAATCATCATGCCTAGCCAGAAAGGCATTAAAGAAAAGCGCTTGTTGGGAGACAACCCAATACTTACCCTTACTGTTTTTGTGTATCCACATGATTATGCTACTGTAGTAATCATGTTTTATATCTTTTGTTTCAATAAAATGCCAAGTAGAGCCTTTGGAAAGACTTGGGTGAAGTCTTTATGATCTTGCTGTAAAAAACAGAAACTTTAGCGCTCACGAGATTAGCTGCCATGTTTTACAGAAGAGTGCTTTTAGGTTGATTCTTTTTGCAGATGATTAATAGACCAATTCATCAGGTCCACTAATTTATTTCAGAATTTTTGGGGTTCCATAAGTATACGTTTGATACAGATTATTATAAACTGTTCTGTTTTTGACAGATTCTGTTTTCATTGTGTTGTTTGCTTATTTTGATGCATCTATGGCTAGTATGTAAGGGTATGAACCATAGAGAACTTGGAATAAAGTAGGTTTAACACCAATATAAATAAAGAATGAGTTCATTACAGTACCTTATGTGGTGGTTTTTCTTTCTTATACTAACGGAGCTTACGAGTTTTGTTTTGAGTTTCGTGTTGTGAAGTTTTCAAGTTTTGGGTAAAGATTCGATGGACTAT
>NW_021281192.1:0-5604 GCF_002162155.2 Triticum dicoccoides
AAGTGCCAGATACAACCGGTGGTCGCTCTCCCTCAGGGATATGAGGAGGGGATCGCCGGGTAGGATTATGCTATGCGTTGCTACTGGAGATGCTACTTGGAGATGCTACTTGGAGATGCTACTTGGAGATGCTACTTGGAGGACTTCAATCTACTCTCTTCTACGTGCTGCGAGGCGGAGGCTGCCAGAAGCGTAGTCTTCGATAGGACTAGCTATCCCCCTTTTATTCTGGCATTCTGCAGTTCAGTCCACCGATATGGCCTCCTTACACATATACCCATGCATATGTAGTGTAGTTCCTTGCTTGCGAGTACTTTGGATGAGTACTCACGGTTGCTTTCTTATCTATATCGTAGTCTTCGATAGGACTAGCTATCCCCCTTTTATTCTGGCATTCTGCAGTTCAGTCCACCGATATGGCCTCCTTACACATATACCCATGCATATGTAGTGTAGTTCCTTGCTTGCGAGTACTTTGGATGAGTACTCACGGTTGCTTTCTTCCCCCTTTTTCCCCTTTCCTTTCTTTCTGGTTGTCGCAACCAGATGCTGGAGTCCAGGAGCCAGACGCCGCCATCGGCGACGACCCCTACTACACTGGAGGTGCCTACTACTACGTGCTGCCCGCTGATGACGACCTGGAGTAGTTTAGGAGGATCCCAGGCAGGAGGCCTGCACCTCTTTCGATCTGTATCCCAGTTTGTGCTAGCCTTCTTAAGGCAACTTGTTTAACTTATGTCTGTACTCAGATATTGTTGCTTCCGCTGACTCGTCTATGATCGAGCACCTGTATTCGAGCCCTCGAGGCCCCTGGCTTGTATTATGATGCTTGTATGACTTATTTATGTTTTAGAGTTGTGTTGTGATATCTTTCCGTGAGTCCCTGATCTTGATCGTACACATTTGCGTGCATGATTAGTGTACGATTGAATCGGGGGCGTCACAAGTTGGTATCAGAGCCGACTGCCTGTAGGAATCCCCCTTCCAACTCCTTGGCCGAAGTCGAGTCTAGACTTTACAAAACTTTTACTAACATGGCTGTGTGGCCCATGGGCCCACGTCGCCATCGGGAGGTATTAGGATCTTTTATTCCTCGACCTTTACTCTGGGATTCTGAACCCTCTTCTATTCGGGTTAAACGATTTTTACTAAAAACTAACTTTAGGTTCTCGAAAATACTTTCTCCCGGAGAGCCCCTTCAGTCCAGATGGTCACCGACTGCACCAGAAGATTTCGGAGATACTCTTTGATATTCTCTCGAGACTTTGTGCCCATCACTTTTGCTATTCCCGACCACCGACAAATCCTTATGGATAACTACTTACACTTGCCATTCTTACGATCATTCCCCATTGTTCTTGTTGTTACAAGATACCCGAAGTTTTCTCTATTGTTCCGAGGATACTTCGTGCCTACTGCCTAGCAGTTCTTTGCCACATGAATACCCCTTCAAATAAATCGCCGCACTTGTCAAGTATCCGCTCATCCCCCAGTTGTTCATGTGTTACACAAAAGTCTTCGAAATACCACCCGATATTCCGAAATCCTCAGCAACCTATTGCTCTGGAATTTCTTGTTTGCTTTCATTATGATTAATTCCATAAGTATAGAAATCTTATTGACATTCCTTGTCATTATCATTTTGAGTCTGTTGACTCAATATGCTGCGAATACACGCAATCATCATTGATCCTTATAAATTACCTTTCCGGCTGAGCTTCCATTCTTTTAACTGGAATTGGTTCTCGACCAATCCAATTGTCGTTGATTGTACCCTAAGGCTATTCAACTTATCCATCCCTAATCAGAGCATTGCTTCTGATCCCTTGATTTGGAAATCATAATTCCTTTGCATTTGACAATTGAGTTAGTCAATTGTTTCTATAATCTGATCTCCTTGCATTCTTCTTCCTCTAGTTGAGTACCGATACTCGTATCAGATCCTTTGTGGACCATCAAGTCCTTTGTTGGATTGTTATCCGACAGTGTCCTTCACATTTGATCACCTTGTGAGTTCTTCCCCTGATACATAATGCCTTTGTTAAGTTGTATCCTCTGCTTGGTCAACCATGCTCTGCTTTCGGGCTTGTGTTATTTACTCTTGAAACTCGTGGTATATGTTCCTAAGAAGCCCCTATGGGTTGAACATATGCCTTCTCTAAACCGTGTGAACCCGAAAGTTTTCACGAGTCATACTCTTCTGGTGCTTCACCAGATAAAATTTCAACACTGCAACATCATCGAACGTGAGAAGTGAATGAAAGGTTATGCATTGGAGAAGTGGGAGTCGACCTTGAACTTGTGTTCATGCCCATGGACACGATGTACATCTTCTCATCGAAGCTTCTTTTAAAATCAATTATTCCCTTGGTATAAGTTCATCTTATATCTGAGATCTGGCCTTTTTGCAATCGTGGTTCTGACCATGTTCTCCTTTAAATATCATGTCCTGTGCAAGTTTAAGCACTTGTCTTCTATAGAGCAATACCCCAGCTCAACTTCTAGTTTGAGCTGTCGTCGAGTATTACCACCTGGTATCTCGAGATTATCTTGGAACTGCATAATTTCTTATGAGTTCTTCATCAAGTACTACATACTCACCGATTACAATTTTTCATGGGCTCGGAGTTATTGAACACTCAAAGACACCGATAACTGAACCGAGTCCGCTCTACGGTTCAACAACTCTTCAGTAAGCTTCTATAAGTACGAGTTTGTACCCGATCACGCCATTCCTAGCCTGTTTGGCTATATCATTGTCGTGATGATTTTAACTGTGCTACCCGGTCCTTCTTCTCGGAGCACAATTTTCGACGATGAACTAACCTTACGTCGGTCCTCATCATCATATCATTTCGCCTTGAACAACAAGCTTGGTTTCGAGTTTATGTCGTACCCTTGGTTCCAATAACCTTTCACCTCATCATTACTTTGACTTGATGTCGTCGCCGATCGATTACATCTTCATGAACTCTCGCGACAAAGGTGTCGTGATCATCAACATTCTGAGCTCATCCATGATATCAATTGAATTCATGATGAGAAATACCATCCTTGCCCTTGATGAATTGTATTATCATCGACCACTTTATGGCCTTCCCACCAACACAAGCTTGTTCATGCTTGGTGTTGTACCTTGAGTTCCTTGCTACCCAGCATTTGATCTTCCTTACCTCGGAAGTATTACCATCTCTTTTTGTCAAGAATGTGGTGGGAATTTCACCACCTCTTAAGAATTCTTGATATCAAAATGCTTCTTGCCATCTTCGTTCATTTCTTGGTCCCCGTGTTAATTCCAACAAGTGAACGGTGTCGTTTGGATTCTTTCCTTCTAGCAACCCTAAATTTTTTTGAAGTTAATGGTCGAAAGTTCATTCTTAGGCTATTGACTATTGAATCACCATTCTGACGTTGGTTGTGCAACCCAACCCATATTTCGGGTGCACCTTTCAACCAATGTTTAATTGTGTATGTTTTCCTCAAGCATACATCATTATACCATTTGATCTGACAAATGTTATCTCTTTGTTCACATAATTGTGGAAATCCATCTTTTGTTAATCTCGATGAATTTTCGCTGATTCCACAAGCCACCTCCTCATCCTCTCATTGGTTTACCGATGAACTCTTGTTTCGGAACTGGCTTCCATGGTTCATCTCCCGAGAATCTTCGATGTCATCTCGTCAATTTGTATCGCACCTTTTCTCCTCAAGCATCGTGAGCTGGAGGTATCCTGACACCAATCGGGTCTGAATCTCGGTCAGATATGATGGTTGGGACAACTTTCCAAGAGTTATGACGCTGATCCTTTGATGACCTGGTAACATGATGTCATGCCTAGCACCCCCCCCTCCCCGGCTGGAGGACCTATCATTATAGATTCCTTTTCAGCAAGGTTATCCATTCATCCATGAGGAAATTGTAAGACTTATTCTACAAGTTATTCTTGATGGATCCTTCGTGTCTCCAAAGTCTGATCTTCACCTGAAGACCATGTCACTGCTATCTCGAAGCATGTCAATGGTACTCCGATTTTCAACAGGCACGTTTGAAGCACGATGCTATATTTTAATTATCAATTATCCTAACACCGTTGTATGAGTAATATCATGAGATTCCTCCCCCCTTACCTAAATGGTTTTCTACTTTATATCCTGTCATGGATATCTTGCTCTGTTTGTCCTTGGGAAGGATATACCCTCGAAATATGTGTTTAAACATATTTTCCTTTCCATTGTTCTGTTAAATCTGATGATCATATTTTCCTTCCATTGGTTTGTTTAAACCTTTTCTATGATCTATATGATATAAGCAGTAATAATCCACTGCTTGTGCAAACACCTCGATGTACAACTCTGTCAGTAAGACCTTGTTACTATTGTTGATGACATTTCGGTAACCACCGATGGACGGGAACTTTGCCTATTGGTCCGCCTCGTTCAACGAGCAGGAAAATGGTTCTCTTCGTCCCTCGCCCCTGGTATCGACGTTGTTGCCAACATAATCGACAGGCTATCCTCTGACATGCCTTTCTTGCATGATCACGCAAGACGTCTCCGCCCTTCCTACTTTTAACCCACATGGTGGGCCCATAACCCACAGATCCATAGGATCGAAACCTGACTCTCCTGTACACCCTGTTGTCAAAGTTATCCCTCGTGCTTGACTTTTTATGTAATTCACGGGCCACCCGCCTGTTGATCTATTCTGTATCGGACACAATACTTATTCCTGTTGCTCTAAACCCCATTCACACTCTGTTTCAGGCAATGAACGATTGCCTATCCGCTTGAAACTTCTTATTGCACCGTCTTACTTTGCTCTCGATGTGTTTCGTTTGTTTAGCTCGAGAGATACTCATATGTTCATACTTGGGAAACCCCCAGAAGATTTTCCCTTATAAAATCCTATCGTTGTAGAAGCTGCCCCTTACCTATTCATAAGTATGATGGAGGTCCCGAAGAAAGGATGACAATTGATCATGGTGACTAGAAGCAGTGAAATGAAGACATCAACGCAGTGGATCAACCTCTTAGAAAGGGTAGCCAAGACCGAGAATACTAGTTAGGTTTTTCGCTACCAACACCTTCGCCCCTTACTCCACCGCTTAAATCTCGGGACGAGATTTCTTGTAGTGGAGGAGAATTGTGATGCCCGGGTAATTAAGCTACAGTGAACCTCTGCTAATGATGCCACGTCACCTCGATTACTGTTCCTAATCACGTGTTAGTTCGAAACTGATTCAAATTCAAATTCAAAATCAACCAAAGAATAAAAGTTTTCAAATATTAAAACTAAAATGTTCGGAGTGAACCAAATATTGCATAGGTAATTATGGTGGAGAAAGCACACCTTTATAAAATGTTTAAACACTCTAAAATGAATAAAAAAAGGTAACAATAATAATTATTTATATGCTTTCAAAATGTTAAACAATTTCAAAACTATTTTGTTTCGGTGCTAAGTGGTTTGTGGCTGTGGCTTAGTTTGCAAACTCTCTTTTGGTGCCACTGTAGTATTTTACTAAAATGAGAAATAAAAGAAAACACAAAAACAGAAAACAATACAAAAGAAAAAAAAAGAACTAAAACCTAAAGCTAACA
>NW_021281193.1:0-1435 GCF_002162155.2 Triticum dicoccoides
TCTCTGACCAGTTAAGGGGTGTTCGACACCGTCGTCCATAGAGGACTTCAAAAGGGGCTTTACCCAAGCTAGATTGATAGCTGTTGTTGTAAGCGAATTCGGCAAATGGAAGGCACTTCTCCCAATCCATTCCGAATGAGATAACAGAGGCTCGAAGCATGTCTTCTAGGATCTGGTTGACGCGTTCCACTTGACCACTCGACTGAGGGTGGAAAGCGGTGCTAAAGGAGAGACGGGTTCCCATAGCATTTTGGAAACTTTCCCAAAATCGAGAGGTGAAAATACTTCCTCGATCCGAGTTAATTTCCAAAGGAACACCATGGAGAGACACTATCCGGGAGATGTATAAGTCTGCCAATTGACTAGCGGTTATACTCTCACGAACAGGTAGGAAATGGGCTACTTTGGAAAGACGATCGACAGCGACGAAGATAGCATTATTCCCTCTCTTGGTCCTGGGAAAACCGGTAATGAAATCCATACCAATTTTATCCCATTTCCATTCAGGAATAGCTAAGGGTTGAAGGGTGCCAGCAGGCCGTTGATGCTCTGCTTTTACACAACGACAGACGTCGCAATTAGCAATATACTGCGCAATTTCTCTCTTCATCCTAGTCCACCAGAACCTCTGGCGTAGGTCCTGATACATCTTAGTACTACCGGGATGAATGGTGAGAGGAGATTCATGAGCCTCCTTAAGGATCAATCGCCTCAGGTTTCGCACTTTGGGAACCACTAGTCGATTCCCGAAGTATACGACCCCTTGATCATTAATGGAGAAACAATTCGCAATTCCTTTCTTGATGTTTCTCTTGATGCGGGAGATTCCCGGATCTACCTTCTGTGCCTTGACGATCTGGTCCATAAGGGTAGGTTTCGCCACCAAGGTGGAAAGAAAACCTTGAGGAACAATGTGAAGGTTAAGCTTCCGAAATTCCTCATGGAGAAGCGGTTGACTTTGTTGTAACATTAAGTTGTTACAATAAGATTTATGACTTAGCGCATCGGCCATGACGTTGGCTTTCCCTGGGGTGTAAGTTATTCCTAAGTCGAAATCTGTGATCAACTCAACCCAACGTCTTTGCTTGAGATTCAAATCCGGTTGGGTGAAAATGTACTTCAGACTTTGGTGATCAGTGAATATTTCGCAACGGTTACCGAGGAGGTAATGTCGCCAGGTCTTAAGTGCATAGACTACGGCTGCAAGCTCTAGATCATGAGTAGGATAATTCTCCTCATGTGGATGCAATTGCCGTGAAGCGTAAGCAATTACATGTCGATCTTGCATGAGAATGCAACCTAGTCCTTGTCGCGAGGCGTCGCAGTAGATAACAAAGTCCTTGGAGAAGTCTGGCGGTACCAGTACGGGAGCAGAAGTCAGGCGTCTTTTCAGTTCCTGAAAGCTGTGCTCACATTGTGGAGTCCATTCGAACTT
>NW_021281194.1:0-1140 GCF_002162155.2 Triticum dicoccoides
TTTTAGGTCCTAAATGACTTCATATGCTTAGCTAGCTCCAAAATGACATAATAACCTTACTTAGCTCCAAAATGACCTATTTAACCTAGGCTAGCTCTAAAATGACCTATACTTAGCATTTTTTCCTCCAAAATGACTCAATATGCTTAGCTAGCTCAAAACTTACATAATAAGCTTAATTAGCTCCAAAATGACATATTTAACCTAGGATAGCTCTAAAATGACCTATACTTAGCATCCTTTCCTCCAAAATGACTTAATATGCTTAGCTAGCTCTAAAATGATATAATATGCTTAAGAAATGACATATTTTAGGTCCTAAATGACTTCATATGCTTAGCTAGCTCCAAAATGACATAATAACCTTACTTAGCTCCAAAATGACCTATTTAACCTAGGCTGGCTCTAAAATGACCTATACTTAGGATTTTTTCCTCAAAATGACTCAATATGCTTAGCTAGCTCAAAAATTACATAATAAGCTTAATTAGCTCCAAAATGACATATTTAACCTAGGATAGCTCTAAAATGACCTATACTTAGCATTTTTCCTCCAAAATGACTTAATATGATTAGCTAGCTTAAAAATGACATATTTAACCTAGGATAGCTCTAAAATGACCTATACTTAGCATCCTTTCCTCCAAAATGACTTAATATGCTTAGGTAGCTCTAAAATGATATAATATGCTTAAGAAATGACATATTTTAGGTCCTAGATGACTTCATATGCTTAGCTAGCTCCAAAATGACATAATAACCTTACTTAGCTCCAAAATGACCTATTTAACCTAGGCTAGCTCTAAAATGACCTATACTTAGCATTTTTTCCTCCAAAATGACTCAATATGCTTAGCTAGCTCAAAACTTACATAATAAGCTTAATTAGCTCCAAAATGACATATTTAACCTAGGATAGCTCTAAAATGACCTATACTTAGCATTTTTCCTCCAAAATGACTTAATATGCTTAGCTAGCTTAAAAATGACATATTTAACCTAGGATAGCTCTAAAATGACCTATACTTAGCATCTTTTCCTCCAAAATAACTTAATATGCTTAGCTAGCTCTAAAATGATATAATATGCTTAAGAAATGACATATTTTAGGTCCTAAATGACTTCATATGCTTAGCTAGC
>NW_021281195.1:0-1282 GCF_002162155.2 Triticum dicoccoides
GCGGCCAAGAGGGGGGGAGGAGTCCATCCTCCCCAAGGCACCTCGGAGGTGCCTTCCCCCTTGAGGACTCTTCCCTCTAGGGTTCCCTAGGCGCATGGGCCTCTTGGGGCTGGTGACCTTGGCCCATGTAGGCCAAGGCGCACCCCCTACAGCCCATGTGGCCCCCCGGGGCAGGTGGCCCCACCCGGTGGGCCCCCGGGACCCTTCCGGTGGTCCCGGTACAATACCGATGACCCCGAAACTTGTCCCGATGGCCGAAACAGGACTTCCTATATATAAATCTTTACCTCCGGACCATTCCGGAACTCCTCGTGACGTCCGGGATCTCATCCGGGACTCCTAACAACATTCGGTAACCACATACAAACTTCCTTTATAACCCTAGCGTCATCGAACCTTAAGTGTGTAGACCCTACGGGTTCGGGAGACATGCAGACATGACCGAGATGTTCTTCGGTCAATAACCAACAGCGGGATCTGGATACCCATGTTGGCTCCCACATGTTCCACGATGATCTCATCGGATGAACCACGATGTCAAGGACTCAATCGATCCCGTATACAATTCCCTTTGTCTAGCGGTATGGTACTTGCCCGAGATTCGATCGTCGGTATACCGATACCTTGTTCAATCTCGTTACCGGCAAGTCTCTTTACTCGTTCCGTAACACATCATCCCGTGATCAACCCCTTGCTCACATTGTGCACATTATGATGATGTCCTACCGAGTGGGCCCAGAGATACCTCTCCGTTTACACGGAGTGACAAAATCCCAATCTCGATTCGTGCCAACCCAACAGACACTTTCAGAGATACCCGTAGTGTACCTTTATGGCCACCCAGTTACGTGTCACGTTTGGCACACCCAAAGCACTCCTACGGTATCCGGGAGTTGCACAATCTCATGGTCTAAGGAAATGATACTTGACATTAGAAAAGCTTTAGCATACGAACTACATGATCTTGTGCTAGGCTTAGGATTGGGTCTTGTCCATCACATCATTCTCCTAATGATGTGATCCCGTTATCAACGACATCCAATGTCCATGGTCAGGAAACCGTAACCATCTATTGATTAACGAGCTAGTCAACTAGAGGCTTACTAGGGACATGGTGTTGTCTATGTATCCACACATGTATCTGAGTTTCCTATCAATACAATTCTAGCATGGATAATAAACGATTATCATGAACAAGGAAATATAATAATAATCAATTTATTATTGCCTCTAGGGCATATTTCCAACAGTCTCCCACTTGCACTAGAGTCAATAATCTAGT
>NW_021281196.1:0-900 GCF_002162155.2 Triticum dicoccoides
GATCGTGGCCGGAAAAGCACTTTTCCCCCTCATTTGAACCCCAAGACCCCCACACATCTGAATCACTTGGTTTCTCGACCAATGATGTTGTGGTTGTTGTCGGGCTTCTCGACCAATGTCCACACTTGGTTTCTCTCAAAGTTGTGTAGCTCTTCATGCATGGCATTTATCCAATCCAGATCTTCCAATGCTTCTTCAACCTTCATGGGTTCAATTCTAGAGATGAATGAATAATGTTCACAAAATTAGCCAAACGAGTTTTAGAGCGAGTGATTCTCCCGGTTTGGATATCATTGTAGATTTGCTCGATGGGATGGTCTTTGGCGACTCTTGCTTGAACTCGTGAGAGCTTTTGTTTTGGTCGGGGGGAACATCTTCTTCATCATCTTGTTCTTCTTCTTGGACTTCTTCATTGTTGACATTGTCGTTCTCTTATTGTGGTGGAGAAGGAGGTTGATGAGGTTCATCTTGGTGTACTTCCTCATTTTCTTCCTCTTGGTGTGTCCCACTTGTGGATGCCTCCATATCAACTCCTGGTTCACCTTGTCGTGAGGTAGAAGCTTCCACTTGGACGGACGAGGTACTCTCCTTCACCTCCGTTGGACGGATCTTGCCAATAGACACGTCTTGGATTGCTTCTGAAGGGTCTTGGTCTCCTACTTCAATTGGCAATTGCTCTACTTGCGAGCCATTAGATTCATCAAACTTCACATCTACCTCTCTTCAACCTTTCGGGTGAAATTGTTGTAGACACGGTAAGTGTGAGAGTTTGAGCCATAACCAAGTAGGAAACCTTCATGAGATTTGGGAGCAAATTTAGAATGGCGATGCTTATCAAGAATGTAACACTTTGAGCCGAATACTCGAAAGTATCCAACTTGGGTTTTGTTACCGGTGAGG
>NW_021281197.1:0-2761 GCF_002162155.2 Triticum dicoccoides
GCAATGAGGTCCAAGTGACCAGCCGGGCTTCTCTCTCTCCCTCATATCTCTTTAGCAGAAAAGAAAAAATAAAGAGAGGAAAAGAAAGAGAGGGTATGGAAAAGATTTTAGGCATGGGGATAATTTTCCCGAACTCACAAAAATATGCTCGGTCCAAGAAAATTAGAAATGGCCAGATCGAACGATAAGAATTCAAACTCATTTGAATTTAATTCAAATGGGTTTGAACTAGGACGAGGTTTTAGGAGTATCCAAAAATGTTCGGATTTTTGGAGGAACCTTGGAATAGGATGAAAGAATAAATACCAAAGTTAGAGGCCAAGAGTTGTGATAACAAAGGCATTGAGATTTATTTTCCAAGTGTGTTCCGGTTAATTCCAACAAATGGAATATTTAATATAGCTCCCTAATATCGGGGGGATATGTTATAAAGAGAATCACCATGTGAATTCCGTCGGTTTAAATGGACCAAAGATCCATGCCATTTATTTAAGTGAATTTTAGTTAGCTTTGAGAAAAAGATGGCATGATGACATGATGCAATGCAACAATCAAAATAAATCACATGATGAAACTCGGAAAACAAGGAAGGCATCTGAACCTCCGGTCTTGGGGCGTCACAACACTCCACCACTACGAGAGGATCTTGTCCCGAGATCTAGGATGGCACCGGAGGGGGAAAACGGAAGAGGAAGAGAAGAGGTAAAACTAAGTTGCTTCTTTGATAAACGAGTGAAACCACGAACCTTGAGAGGTTGAACAAATTGAAAGAAAGAATACAATGAAGATGAACAAAGTTGAAAACAATCCATTAGAAAAGAGGAACAAGGAGCATTACTTGAACCTTGTAGGTTGAAACACATAAGAAAAGGGTTGCAATGGACAAGAAGTACATGCAAGCACTCCGGTAGAAACGAGATGCACAAGGAACGATAAGGATCAAATACAACAACACTCCAGTTGGAAATGGAAGGCAAAGAATATGAGCATGGAAAAATGAAAGCACTTGGACGAGACTCCGGTTACAAGAGGAATGATGGCCACAACACTCCAGTTAGCACAAGATAGAGGAGGAAAAAAAGAATGATATAATTTGGATAGCACTCCGACTGTAAATGAAAGGAATTGAACATGAACTTGACAAGATGAGAGGATACTTGACAAAATGAACAACACATTGCCTCCGGAACGAACGAATAGAAGCTAGATCATTGGAATGAAAGAATGGAGAAGAAAATGCCCACTTTTGCCTCAAAAGAGCTTGGAGAGCACCCTTCCAAGAAGGTTATAACGGAGTTGTTGGAAAACCAACAACAAAACGAATAAGCTTGTAGTGGGCTTATGGAAAACTTCTCAAACTTGAGGCAAAATTCTGCCACTAACGAAAAACAATAGATTGGATTGATATGAACAAGGAGACGAGAAACTTATTTCAACGGGATGATAAATGAAGAACTTGGGTCATTTATAAGCACCATAAATAGCAGCAATCCTTAGGGAAAGCTTTAGGTGAAATATAACCCAAGATAGCTCCAACGAGGAGATGGATGGATTGAGAACAACTCATGCTCGAAGAAATTGATGGGTTTAACTATCCCATTGTTGACAACTGTTGAATCATGAAACACGAACTCAAATTGTCACGAATGACATAACACCACCTCAAAAGATAAGATAGAAGGAATTGCACTTCAGAATGCAAGATGAAGAATGCTTGAGCTCCTCTTGGCGAACACTTCTAGAACGAATTAAATCCTTGATGAACCACCATGTAGAGCCTTGATGAAGAACTCCGGTAACAAAATGATGATAAAAAGAAAGAGAAGTTGAAAACACAAGGTGAAGCCTTGTAATGACTTAGATGGATCTTTGCGACAATATAATTGATAGAGCTTGGGACTCCGAGAAGAAAAAAATATGGAACAATTGAAACCATGAACTTGATGAGCCTCCGGAATAAGGAATTGAGTTTACTCGATGAAACAAGAATAAGAATTACATTATGCTTATCCTTCACCAATTTAAATTGATGACAAGCAATGGATTTGGCATACTACTTATTCTCGTTGAAATGATTAAGAGAGATATAGTGCAAACTTGAGAAAGGTCTTCAATGATCCACCGGTAGGATTGAAAACAACGAATAGATTGATATGATAACCAAGAAACAGAACTCTTGAATGAACCATCGTAAGAATTGAAAACGATTGAAGAAAAGATAAAGGAACACCTGCAAGAATTAGAGAACGAATGAAGATACTTGAGGGAATTTAGATATAGGAGAACGAAGAGATCACGAACTGATTAGATAATACTTGAATGATGCACCGGTAAGATTTGGAGAACAATAGTTGAAAGCTGAGAGTGAATAAATCCGAAATGATGGCCTTTAGAGAATCAAACTGAAAAGAATCTTGATTTGCTCCGGATGGGTGAAAATAATTCTAACAATCAAAAACAATTATAAGAGGATGGCCTCAAACTAGAACCATGAATCTTGAAGAGAATGGAGCAAGATTTAAGAGAAACTCTTCTTCGGTCTTCAACTCCAAGAATGACGATGAGAAAGACCACCATGAATTGTTGAGACACTCTGGAATAATGAAGAATATAAAGGCTGAATCAACAATGAAAAGAATTTGAAAGATCTTGGAGAAAGGCATTTGATTGATGATAATTCATTCTTACGTCAAACTTTGAAGAGGATTTGAGAATCACTCTGGAAAAATTAGAAGAGTCAGGTAAGATCCTGGGAAAAGAC
>NW_021281198.1:0-1350 GCF_002162155.2 Triticum dicoccoides
GAACAATAAAGAAAACTTCGGGGTATCTTGTAATAACAAGATCAATGGGGGATGATCGTATGAATGGCAAGTGTAAGTAGTTATCCATACGGATTTATCGGTGGTCAGGAATAGCAAAAGTGATGGGCACAAAGTCTCGAGAGAACATCAGAGAGTATCTTCGGAATCTTCTGTTTAGCAGACGATCATCTGAAGTGAGGGGCTCTTCGGGAGAAAGTACTTGCGAGAACCTAATGTTAGATTTAGCAAAATTCATTTAACCCGAATAGAAGAGAGTTCAGAGCCCCAGAGTATAGGTCGAGGAATAAAAGATCCTACTACCACCCGATGGCGACGTGGGCCCATGGGCCACACAACCATGTTAGTAAAAGTTTTTCAACGACTAGACTCGACTTCGGCCAAGGAGTTGGAAGGGGGATTCCTACAGGCAGTTGGCTCTGATACCAACTTGTGACGCCCCCGATTTAATCGTACACTAATCATGCACGCAAATGTGTACGATCAAGATCAGGGACTCACGGGAAGATATCACAACACAACTCTACAAATAAAATAAGTCATACAAGCATCATAATACAAGCCAGGGGCCTCGAGGGCTCGAATACAAGTGCTCGATCATAGACGAGTCAGCGGAAACAACAATATCTGAGTACAGACATAAGTTAAACAAGTTGCCATAAGATGGCTAGCACAAACTGGGATACAGATCGAAAGAGGCGCAGGCCTCCTGCCTGGGATCCTCCTAACTACTCCTGGTCGTCGTCAGCGGGCTGCACGTAGTAGTAGGCACCTCCGGTGTGGTAAGGGTCGTCGTCGACGATGGCGTCTGGCTCCTGGACTCCAGCATCTGGTTGCGACAACCAGAAAGAAAGGAAGGGGGGAAAAGGGGGGAGAAAGCAACCGTGAGTACTCATCCAAAGTACTCGCAAGCAAGGAACTACACTACATATGCATGGGTATATGTGTAAGGAGGCCATATCGGTGGACTGAACTGCAGAATGCCAGAATAAAAGGGGGATAGCTAGTCCTATCGAAGACTACGCTTCTGGCAGCCTCCGTCTTGCAGCATGTAGAAGAGAGTAGATGGAAGTCCTCCAAGTAGCATCTACAAGTAGCAACTCCAAGTAGCAACTCCAAGAAGCATCGCATAGCATAATCCTACCCGGCGATCCCCTCCTCATATCCCTGAGGTAGAGCGACCACCGGTTGTATCTGGCACTTGGAAGGGTGTGTTTTATTAAGTATCCGGTTCTAGTTGTCATAAGGTCAAGGTACAACTCCAAGTCGTCCTGTTACCGAAGATCACGGCTATTCGAATAGATTAACTTCCCTGCAGGGGTGCACCACATA
>NW_021281199.1:0-1200 GCF_002162155.2 Triticum dicoccoides
CAAAGCTGTCATTTTTTACTCTCGTGGAGCGCCGTCGTGTTAATCTCTCGTTCCGGTGAGAACCAGTCTAAATGATGGATCTCTAAGAAGCAAGCACAATGATTGAGTCATGAAGTCGATACATGAATAAAAATGGATGGATTTATCTGTTTCACTTTCACCACGCTGGTGACAGCAGAAGCGCGACCATGGCAGTCTGTACGCCCAATTGCCCATGTTGCCGGCAGGAACCTTCTTCCCGCCGCTCCGGGGGCAGGACATATTCTCGATGGTGGTACGCGTAGGCTCGGGAGTGACGGGTGCGTGTGGACTAAGCGGCTCTGGCGAGGGGGCGGTAACCTTCTTCTTGCCGCTCTGCTTATTCCGATTGGTCTTGATCCTGGACGGGGCCTCGCCCGAGGGTACCACGGCAGACGCTTCATCCACTGACAGGGGCATCGCCACGGGAGGCAGCACCGCGGGAGCCTCGATCGGGTGGCCGCCGGCATCCACCATGTCCTCGACTAGAGATAGACAGGCCAACGGTGTCGTGGGCCGACGAGCATGAACCCATTGGCGCTGCCCACCATTCTCGTGGTGAGGAAGGACCAACGCAGTAGAAAAGAAACAAAATAATACAACTTAATTGGAGCTGTTGGCCCACAAGGACACACTGGTGTGACACTCACTAATTGGACCCGCATAATATTTTCTGCTGGGACGACCTACATGCGGGCGTGCCATTGATTTAATTTAGTTAGGTTATATTTTGTGATTTGAATAGCGGTGTTCATGTGCAAATTGAAGCTAACTAGTTAAGTTTTAATGTCTAAATAAGGTTTGGTTTAATTACTATTTCAACTAGTTCAATATAACATTGAGGGGTTAACTGACATTGGGTACTCACAAGTCAAAAGGAGCGTTAGGAAGATGACATATCGACCTATTAGTGGTGTGTGCTTCCTCATGAGCCCTAATAGTGGATACGTTATTAGCTAGTGTTGTGTGCTGCCTCACGAGTGCTACTAGTAGATACTCCCTCCGTTCCTAAATATAAGTCTTTGTAGAAATTTCACTACGGATCACATACGGATGTATATAGATGCATTTTAGAGTGTAGATTCACTCATTTTGCTCCGTATGTGGTCCATAGTGGAATCTTTCCAAAGATTTATATTTAGGAACGGAGGAAGTATGTTATTAGCGACATGCGCGACCAAT
>NW_021281200.1:0-1876 GCF_002162155.2 Triticum dicoccoides
TTGACACTGATGAAGACTCAATGTTATCTTCAGAAGTGCCAGGCAAGCAAAACCCCCTTGTTCATTCCGATACAATCCTACTCTCTCGCTCCTGCTCTCTTTTACTGCATTAGGACAACACCAATTCATCTGTTACTTGCTGCGGTAGCTGAACCCCTTTATCCTCTGCATGACCTGTCATTGCCACAGTAAATAGATGAAACCCACTAGCATGAGTAGGAGTTGTTTGAGCCCTGTTGTGCCTACTCATTCATGTTTGTTTGTCATGCCTGCTACTGCTTAGAGTTGAGTCAGGTCTGATTCATCGGGGATGAATCAGAGGTGTGTGAGCATGTCCTACTGTGTGTGAGCTAAGTGTGTGAACACGATTTGGTAAAGGTAGCGGTGAGAGGCCATGTAGGAGTACATGGTGGGTTGTCTCATTGAAGCCGTCCTCAGGAACTGAGTTCTGTGTTTGTGATCCATGATTCAGCTACTACCATACATTGGACCCTGAAATATGACCCCGCTCGACTTCTTATTCACCCTTGTCCTCTGTCCAGGAGTTGCAAGTAGTTTCTGGTGTTTGTAGTATGCTAGAGGCCGTGGACAGCGCTGACCGTAGGGGTGGGCTGTGATGCGGTAGGCACGTGGCCGGGTATACCGGGCGCCCGTTTGGTGTCACGGAACCCTGTTCACATCGTTTGGGGCTGTGAGCGAAACTCCGGCCGGATCTCCTCATGGATGGAACCCGAATAGGCGATAAACCTGGACTAGAGACTTGAGTGTTTAGGTAGGTCGTGGTCTACACCCACGTCGGCTTTCGCTTGAAGTCTGCCGAGCACATGTCGTGTGCAGACGCTAAGTGGTGGAAACATGTATGAAGAAGTACACCCCTGCAGGGTTAACATCATCTATTCGAATAGCCGTGTCCGCGGTAAAGGACTTCTGGGTTGCTTATATCAGTTCATAGACAAGTGAAAGTGGATACTTTAAAATGCGCAAGATAAGCGTGAGTGCTATGGATGGCGTTCTCGTAGGGAGACGGGAGCGGATCCATAGTGGTGTATTGATATGGTGAATATGTGGACTCGTGTGCGCCACCTCAAGAGAGTCGCTTGCAGTCATAGTTTAGCATAGCCACCGTGTCAAAGCTGGCTTGCTGCAGTTAAACCCCACCATCCCCTTTGTTGATAATGATGCATATGTAGTTAGTTCTGATGTAAGTCTTGCTGGGTACATTTGTACTCACGTTTGCATATTTTATGTTTTGCAGAGAGACTTTAGTCTCATTAGTAGTTCCGCTTGGACTTCGACGTTTAGCTTGATACCTCAGCTACGATCTTGTGCCCTCGGCAGGATCTGATCGATAGTCAGGCTTCTCAGCCTTTTTCATTTATAGATGTCTGTACTCAGACATGATAGCTTCCGCTTGTGCTTTGACTTGTATGCTCTGATTGTTGGGTCATGAGACCCATGTTTGTAATGTCTCGCTCCTCGGAGCCTATTGAATAAATTACTTGAGTCGTAGAGTCATGTTTTGATGCCATGTTGTATCTGCACATATCGAGCATATTGTGTGTATGCTATTGAAATGCTTGGTATGTGTGGGATCTGACCATCTAGTTGTTTATCTTTAGTAGCCTCTCTTACCGGGAAATGTCTCCTAGTGTTTCCACCGAGCCATGGTAGCTTGCTACTGCTCCGGAACACTTAGGCTGGCCGGCATGTGTCCTTCTTCGTTCCTGTGTCTGTCCCTTCGGGGAAATGTCACGCGATGAATACCGGAGTCCTGTTAGCCCGCTACAGCCCGGCTCACCGGAGTCCTGCTAGCCCAGTGCTACAGCCTGGATTCACTCGCTGATGACCGACACGTTCGATGCTGGGTCATGGATGC
>NW_021281201.1:0-916 GCF_002162155.2 Triticum dicoccoides
GCGGACACGGCTATTCGAATAGATGATGTTAACCCTGCAGGGGTGTACTTCTTCATACATGTTTCCACCACTTAGCGTCTGCACACGACATGTGCTCGGCAGACTTCAAGCGAAAGCCGACGTGGGTGTAGACCACGACCTACCTAAACACTCAAGTCTCTAGTCCAGGTTTATCGCCTATTCGGGTTCCATCCATGAGGAGATCCGGCCGGAGTTTCGCTCACAGCCCCAAACGATGTGAACAGGGTTCCGTGACACCAAACGGGCGCCCGGTATACCCGGCCACGTGCCTACCGCATCACAGCCCACCCCTACGGTCAGCGCTGTCCACGGCCTCCAGCATACTACAAACACCAGAAACTACTTGCAACTCCTGGACAGAGGACAAGGGTGAATAAGAAGTCGAGCGGGGTCATATTTCAGGGACCAATGTATGGTAGTAGCTGAATCATGGATCACAAACACAGAACTTAGTTCCTGAGGACGGCTTCAATGAGACAACCCACCATGTACTCCTACATGGCCTCTCACCGCTACCTTTACCAAATCATGTTCACACACTTAGCTCACACACAGTAGGACATGTTCACACGCCTCTGATTCATCCCCGATGAATCAGACCTGACTCGACTCTAAGCAGTAGCAGGCATGACAATCAAGCATGAATGAGTAGGCACAACAGGGCTCAAACAACTCCTACTCATACTAGTGGGTTTCAATCTATTTACTGTGGCAATGACAGGTCATGCAGAGGATAAAGGGGTTCAGCTACCGCAGCAAGTAACAGTTGAATCGTTGTTGTCCTAATGCAGTAAAAGAGAGCAGGAGCGAGAGAGTGGGATTGTATCGGAATGAGCAAGGGGGTTTTGCTTGCCTGGCACTTCTGAAGATAACATTGAGTCTTCATCAGTGTCAA
>NW_021281202.1:0-1484 GCF_002162155.2 Triticum dicoccoides
CCTTTACCGCGGACACGGCTATTCGAATAGATGATGTTAACCCTGCAGGGGTGTACTTCTTCATACATGTTTCCACCACTTAGCGTCTGCACACGACATGTGCTCGGCAGACTTCAAGCGAAAGCCGACGTGGGTGTAGACCACGACCTACCTAAACACTCAAGTCTCTAGTCCAGGTTTATCGCCTATTCGGGTTCCATCCATGAGGAGATCCGGCCGGAGTTTCGCTCACAGCCCCAAACGATGTGAACAGGGTTCCGTGACACCAAACGGGCGCCCGGTATACCCGGCCACGTGCCTACCGCATCACAGCCCACCCCTACGGTCAGCGCTGTCCACGGCCTCCAGCATACTACAAACACCAGAAACTACTTGCAACTCCTGGACAGAGGACAAGGGTGAATAAGAAGTCGAGCGGGGTCATATTTCAGGGTCCAATGTATGGTAGTAGCTGAATCATGGATCACAAACACAGGACTCAGTTCCTAAGGACGGTTTCAATGAGACAACCCACCATGTACTCCTACATGGCCTCTCACCGCTACCTTTACCAAATCGTGTTCACACACTTAGCTCACCCACAGTAGGACATGTTCACACGCCTCTGATTCATCCCCGATGAATCAGACCTGACTCAACTCTAAGCAGTAGCAGGCATGACAAACAAGCAAGAATGAGTAGGCACAACAGGGCTCAAACAATTCCTACTCATACTAGTGGGTTTCATCTATTTACTGTGGAATGACAGGTCATGCAAAGGATAAAGGGGTTCAGCTACCGCAGCAAGTAACAGATGAATCGTTGTTGTCCTAATGCAGTAAAAGAGAGCAGGAGCGAGAGAGTAGGATTGTATCGGAATGAACAAGGGGGTTTTGCTTGCCTGGCACTTCTGAAGATAACATTGAGTCTTCATCAGTGTCATCGATCACATCGGCGGTACACGTCTATCGAGAGGGGACAATACCGGCAACACAGAAGGAAACACAATCAATGCAATGCACAATATGATGCATGATCATGACATGGCAAAATGAATGTGTTTTGGGCTAATGCATCTAGCAACAAGTTAAATGGGGTTGGTTTGAATACAAGATTCAAATTCAAACTCCATATGTGGTTATTTAAATGTCATTCACTTCATTTGCCCTAAACAGTAGTGATAAGTTGTTCTAACATGCATGAAAATGGTACAGATGGATTCCTTGAATTTTTCTGATAATTTTTCATATATAAATTATTTAATTTGGAGTTACGGTTGAATTTCTATGAATTTTAGAAGTTTTAGCTATTTTCTGGAATTTCCTATATAAAAATAAATTCAGAAAATAGGTTACTGCGTCAGCATGACGTCGGCATGACGTCAGCAAGTCAAAGGCGTCGACCAGGTCAAACCTGACCAGTGGGGTCCACTGGTCAGTGACCCAGTCAACTAACCAAGTTAGTTAGCCCTAACTAACTTAGTTAGCCGGGCGGGGCCCGCATGT
>NW_021281203.1:0-1847 GCF_002162155.2 Triticum dicoccoides
ACCGAGAGGGACCGCGTCTGGACGCGCGGCGGCTATGGGCTGCCCTAGGTCGATTCGCTCGCCCCTAGAGCCTCGAGGATCGCTGCCCTTCAACACGAAGAACGAATGAAGAACGAGAGAGAAAGAACAAGGGAGAGATGTAAAAACTAGGATAAAAAGTAGTATATTGATTTGTCGATTGTGTGTTGTTCAATCGGCCATCACCTCTTATCTATTTATGAGGCGGCTGGACTTCCCGTACAAGAAAAGGACTAAAAAGTCCATCCAAAACGTCTCAAACCCTAACCTAACTCGGACAGGAATCTTTGGCAATTTTCCGGATCAACTCGGTCTCACCGATTGTTTTGCTTCGGTCCCACCGAGTGAACATGGCCAACTCTTTGTAAATTTCTATAATTTCCTGGATCAACTCGGTCTCACCGATTAGTTTGCTTCGGTGCCACCGAGTGAGCGTTGCCAACTTTCTGTAATTTCTCGGATCAACTCGGTCTCACCGAGTCAATCAACTCGGTCCGTCCGAAATGACTCTGCAGCTTTTGTTTCTGTCCTTATTTTGCCTCCACAGGTTGCATACTACCTCGGATTAAGACGACTTTTATATGAAAATCGACCGTTTCGATGAGATGAAGATAACTTATGCAGAAAGTTTTTCCATTTGAGGTCGTCTTGGGGGCTTAATCCATCAAACTGTACTCTGAATATAAGATCTTAGTACTTTGAGCATAGTTTCGGCCTTCGAGATGAAATCGGACGGCGATGGCCCAAACTTCAAAGACGTTCATATCAACAATACGGAACTCTGTCATGTAGATCTTCTCCATTTGATGCCATTTTAAATAAGTTCTTGACCGTGCTAAAATCTGGTGTCAACAGTTGTGTAGCTCTTCATGCATGGCGTTTATCCAATCCGGATCTTCCAATGCTTCTTCAACCTTCATAGGTTCAATGCTAGAGATGAATGAATAATGTTCACAAAAGTTAGCTAAACGAGTTTTGGAGCGAGTGATTCCCCCGGTTTCGATATCATTGTAGATTTGCTCGACGGGATGGTCTCTGGCAACTCTTGCTGGAACTCGTGAAAGCCTTTGCTTGGATCTTGGTGGAACATCTTCTTCATCTTGTTCTTCTTCTTGTCCTTCTTCATTGTTGTTGACGTTGTCGTTCTCTTGTCGTGGTGGAGAAGGAGGTTGTTGATGTTCATCTTGGTGTACTTCCTCATTTTCTTCATCTTGGTGTGTCCCACTTGTGGATGCTTCCGTATCAACTCTTGGTTCACCTTGTCGTGAGGTAGAAGCTTTCAGTTGGACGGACGAGGTACTCTCCTTCACCTCCGTTGGACGAACCTTGTCAATAGACAAGCCTTGGATTGCTTCCGAAGGATCTTTATCTCCTACATCAATTGGCACTTGCTCTACTTGCAAGCCGTTAGATTCATCAAACTTCACATCTCCGTCCCTTCAAACTTTCGGGTGAAATTGTTGTAGACACGGTAAGTGTGAGAGTTTGAGCCATAACCAATTAGGAATCCCTCATGAGACTTAGGAGTAAATTTAGAGCGACAATGCTTATCAAGAATGTAGCACTTTGAGCTGAATACTCGAAAGTATCCAACTTGGGGTTTGTTACCGGTGAGGAGCGCATATGTCGTCTTTCCGAGTAGCTTGTGAAGATACAAGCGATTTGTTGCGTGACAACTGTCTCAACCGCTTCTGCCCAAAAGTGCTTTGGCGTCTTGTACTCATCAAGCATCATTCTCGCCATTTCGATGAGCGTCCGATTCTTCCTCTCAACAACTCCATTTTGTTGAGGTGTGTACGTAGCCGAGAACTCATGTGAGATCCCTTCTT
>NW_021281204.1:0-840 GCF_002162155.2 Triticum dicoccoides
TTCAAAGAATTAAATTCAAAGCCCCTTTGAATTTATTTTCAATTTGGAATAGATCATCATGCATATTTATTTTCTTGCATTTTGGTCGATCCTAGAAATTTCACGCAACTCAAGGACCCTTGGAGAGAGTTGGAGATTTCGTTATTTTCATATTTGAGAGTTTTCTCGAATTGAAAAGAGGATCATTTGATTTATTTATTTCATCTTCAATTATTTTCCGTTATCAAAAATATAAGAGAGGGAATAATATGACTTTCCCAAATTTAGGAAAATGAAGATTTAATAAATAGATCAAATTTTGTTTGCCGGAGTTTTATTTGCATTTTATTCGGATAGGGAAAATGCGCGTTTTTGAAAATTTTATTTTAGGTCCGGAGAAAAGTTCATTTTGTTCGGCTCATTTTTAGGAGTCGGGGAAAGTTTACTGTATTAATTTTGGAGTTCGTTTAGATTTTTTTTATTTTGTCGCTCTGCGCGCGAGACCGTTAAAAAAATAATAAAAAAAAAAAACTGCAGCGCCTTGGGCCAAAGGCCCAAGCTGCTAGCCGCCGGCCGGCCAAGCCAAGGCCACCGCGCGCGCACGCACCAAGGGGGCCAGGGAGCCACTCCTTTTTCCTAGTCTTAGTAGGACTCTTGTCCTATGTTCGTTTATTCCGTATCTATTTCTAGATCTTTTCCTTTTGTTTCCTAATCCTAGTCTATTTCTTGTCCCCTACCCCAAGCAAAACCCTCCCCTCCCCAATATAAATACCCAAGCACCCCCCCTCTAAACACATCAAACCAACACCTCTCCTCTCCTCTCCGCCGCCCCACGCCGCGCCGCCACACCCACGCCGCGCC
>NW_021281205.1:0-900 GCF_002162155.2 Triticum dicoccoides
GATCGTGGCCGGAAAAGCACTTTTCCCCCTCATTTGAACCCCAAGACCCCCACACATCTGAATCACTTGGTTTCTCGACCAATGATGTTGTGGTTGTTGTCGGGCTTCTCGACCAATGTCCACACTTGGTTTCTCTCAAAGTTGTGTAGCTCTTCATGCATGGCATTTATCCAATCCAGATCTTCCAATGCTTCTTCAACCTTCATGGGTTCAATTCTAGAGATGAATGAATAATGTTCACAAAATTAGCCAAACGAGTTTTAGAGCGAGTGATTCTCCCGGTTTGGATATCATTGTAGATTTGCTCGATGGGATGGTCTTTGGCGACTCTTGCTTGAACTCGTGAGAGCTTTTGTTTTGGTCGGGGGGAACATCTTCTTCATCATCTTGTTCTTCTTCTTGGACTTCTTCATTGTTGACATTGTCGTTCTCTTATTGTGGTGGAGAAGGAGGTTGATGAGGTTCATCTTGGTGTACTTCCTCATTTTCTTCCTCTTGGTGTGTCCCACTTGTGGATGCCTCCATATCAACTCTTGGTTCACCTTGTCGTGAGGTATAAGCTTCCACTTGGACGGACGAGGTACTCTCCTTCACCTCCGTTGGACGGATCTTGCCAATAGACACGTCTTGGATTGCTTCTGAAGGGTCTTGGTCTCCTACTTCAATTGGCAATTGCTCTACTTGCGAGCCATTAGATTCATCAAACTTCACATCTACCTCTCTTCAACCTTTCGGGTGAAATTGTTGTAGACACGGTAAGTGTGAGAGTTTGAGCCATAACCAAGTAGGAAACCTTCATGAGATTTGGGAGCAAATTTAGAATGGCGATGCTTATCAAGAATGTAACACTTTGAGCCGAATACTCGAAAGTATCCAACTTGGGTTTTGTTACCGGTGAGG
>NW_021281206.1:0-585 GCF_002162155.2 Triticum dicoccoides
GAGGTATAGACCGATGTTTCGACCAGTCAGTCTAGAGGGCATTATAAATTAATAAAAAATTCAAAAAAATATAAAACATTGGAAACCCACCTTTGTTTCTCAAATAGATCATGTCTGCCATAGTTTAGGTCATTTGGAGGTGGGCTAAAAAATGACCGCATTCCGGAGGGGCCACTTGGTCTAACTTAAGCCAGTTTTTGAACAAATGTGATTTTTCCTACCACCTCCAAATCACACAAACTTTCTTGAACATGGTGACCCACATGTGCCAATCATGGCTATGAAAGAAAATTGGGAAAAAGAATATTTTACAATGCCCCCTGAGGTATAGACCGATGTTTTGACCAGTCAGTCTAGAGGGCATTATAACTTAATAAAAAATTCAAAAAATATAAAACCTTGGAAACCCACCTTTGTTTGTGCAATAAATCATGTATGCCAAAGTTGAGGTCATTTGGAGGTGGTCGAAAAAATGACCGCATTCCGGAGGGGCCATTTGGTCTAACTTAAGCCAGTTTTTGAACAAATGTGATTTTTCCCACCACCTCCAAATCACACAAACTATCTTGAACATGGTGACCCACA
>NW_021281206.1:2851-3641 GCF_002162155.2 Triticum dicoccoides
AAAATGAATATTTTACAATGCCCCCCTAAGGTATAGACCGATGTTTTGACCCGTCAGTCTAGAGGGCATTATAAATTAATTAAAAATTCAAAAAAATATAAGACCTTGGAAACCCACCTTTGTTTATGCAATAGATCATTTGTGCCAAAGTTTAGGTCATTTGGAGGTGGTCTAAAAAATGACCGCATTCCGGAGGGGCCATTTGGTCTAACTTAAGCCAGTTTTTGAACAAATGTGATTTTTCCCACCACCTCCAAATCACACAAACTATCTTGAACATGGTGACCCACATGTGCCAATCATGGCTATGAAAGAAAATTTGGAAAAAGAATATTTTACAATGCCCCCTTGAGGTATAGGCCGATGTTTTGACCAGGTAGTCTAGAGGGCCTTATAAATTAATAAAAATTCAAAAAAATATTAAACATTGGAAACCCACCTTTGTTTGTGCAATAGATCATGTGTGCCAAAGTTGAGGTCATTTGGAGGTGGTCGAAAAAATGACCGCATTCCGGAGGGGCTATTTGGTCTAACTTAAGCCAGTTTTTGAACAAATGTGATTTTTCCCACCACCTCCAAATCACACAAACTTTCTTGAACATGGTGACCCACATGTGCCAATCATGCCTATGAAAGAAAATTTGGAAAAAGAATATTTTACAATGCCCCCTTGAGGTATAGACTGATGTTTTGACTAGTCAGTCTAGAGGGCATTATTAATTAATAAAAAATTCAAAAAAATATAAAACCTTGGAAACCCACCTTTGTTTGTGCAATATATCATGTGTGC
>NW_021281206.1:4639-6401 GCF_002162155.2 Triticum dicoccoides
ATGGCTATGAAAGAAAATTTGGAAAAAGTATATCTTACAATGCCCCCCTGAGGTATAGACCGATGTTTTGACCACTCAGTATAAAGGGCATTATGAATTAAGAAAAAATTCAAAAAAATATAAAACCTTGGAAACCCACCTTTGTTTGTGCAATAGATCATGTGTGCCAAAGTTTAGGTCATTTGGAGGTGGTCTAAAAAATGACCGCATTCCGGAGGGGCCATTTGGTCTAACTTAAGCCAGTTTTTGAACAAATGTGATTTTTCCCACCACCTCCAAATCACACAAACTTTCTTGAACATGGTGACCCACATGTGCCAATCATGGCTATGAAAGAAAATTTGGAAAAAGAATATTTTACAATGCCCCCCTGAGGTATAGACCAATGTTTCGACCAGTCAGTCTAGAGGGCATTATAAATTAATAAAAAATTCAAAAAAATATAAAACATTGGAAACCCACCTTTGTTTGTCAAATATATCAAGTGTGACAAAATTTAGGACATTTGGAGGTGGGCTAAAAAATGACCGCATTCCGGAGGGGCCACTTGGTCTAACTTAAGCCAGTTTTTGAACAAATGTGATTTTTCCAACCACCTCCAAATCACACAAACTTTCTTGAACATGGTGACCCACATGTGCCAATCATGGCTATGAAAGAAAATTGGGAAAAAGAATATTTTACAATGCCCCCTGAGGTATAGACCATTGTTTTGACCAGTCAGTCTAGAGGGCATTATAAAATAGTAAAAAATTCAAAAAAATATAAAACCTTGGAAACCCACCTTTGTTTGTGCAATAAATCATGTATGCCAAAGTTGAGGTCATTTGGAGGTGGTCGAAAAAATGACCGCATTCCGGAGGGGCCATTTGGTCTTAACTTAAGCCAGTTTTTGAACAAATGTGATTTTTCCCACCACCTCCAAATCACACAAACTATCTTGAACATGGTGACCCACATGTGCCAATCATGGCTATGAAAGGAAATCTGGAAAAATAATATTTTACAATGCCTCCATGAGGTATAGACCGATGTTTTGACCAGTCAGTCTAGAGGGCATTATAAATTAATTAAAAATTCAAAAAAATATAAGACCTTGGAAACCCACCTTTGTTTGTGCAATAGATCATGTGTGCGAAAGTTTAGGTCATTTGGAGGTGGTCGAAAAAATGACCGCATTCCGGAGGGGCCATTTGGTCTACCATAAGCTAGTTTTTGAACAAATGTGATTTTTCCAACCACCTCCAAATCACACAAACTTCCTTGAACATGAAAACCCACATGTGCCAATCATGGCTATGAAAGAAAATTTGGAAAAAGAATATCTTACAATGCCCCCTTGAGGTATAGACCGATGTTTTGACCACTCAGTATAAAGGGCATTATGAATTAAGAAAAAATTCAAAAAAATATAAAACCTTGGAAACCCACCTTTGTTTGTGCAATAGATCATGTGTGCCAAAGTTGAGGTCATTTGGAGGTGGTCTAAAAAATGACCGCATACCGGAGGGGCCATTTGGTCTAACTTAAGCCAGTTTTTGAACAAATCTGATTTTTCCCACCACCTCCAAATCACACAAACTTTCTTTAACTTGGTGACCCACATGTGCCAATCATGGCTATGAAAGAAAATTTGGAAAATGAATATTTTACAATGCCCCCCTAAGGTATAGACCGATGTTTTGACCCGTCAGTCTAGAGGGCATTATAAATTAATTAAAAATTCAAAAAAATATAAGACCTTGGAAACCCACCTTTGTTT
>NW_021281206.1:8906-11363 GCF_002162155.2 Triticum dicoccoides
AACCCACCTTTTTTGTGCAAAAGATCATGTGTGCCAAAGTTGAGGTCATTTGGAGGTGGTCGAAAAAATGACAACATTCCGGAGGGGCCATTTGGTCTAATTTAAGCTAGTTTTTGAGCAAATGTGATTTTTCCCACCACCTCCAAATCACACAAACTATCTTGAACATGGTGACCCACATGTGCCAATCATGGCTATGAAAGAAAATTTGGAAAAAGAATATTTTACAATGCCCCCCTGAGGTATAGACCGATGTTTTGACCAGTTAGTCTAGAGGGCATTATAAATTAATAAAAAATTCAAAAAATAGAAAATCTTGGAAACCCACATTTTTTTGTGCAATAGATCATGTGTTCCAAAGTTTAGGTCATTTGGAGGTGGTCAAAAAAATGACCGCATTCCGGAGGGGCCATTTGGTCTACCATAAGCCAATTTTTAAACGGAAAAAGTCCATTTTAAACCTTGAACTTGTAGAGTTCGGCGAATCAAACCCTCAAGTCGAAATCCCTGTTGTTTGCACCCTGAACTATGTAATCCCGGTCTAAATCAAACCCTCGCAAAAAGTCAGCCGGGATTTGTCTGATGGGCCAGCCCATTTGTTTTTTTTCTCAAAAAAATGTTGCCTTTATTCTTCTGTCGCACAGGCCGAAATCTGACTGGACCGGCCCATGGAAACTGGCGACCGTCAGCAGACCTTACTGTAGCGCGAGCCTGTAAGGCTAAAAAAAAGCGCGCTAGCCAAGTATCGAACCCAGGATCTGCAGCTCAACATACGCTGGTATTTCCATTTGAGCTACCGACTTAATATATTCAAATAGCAACACTAAAGAATATACACCTAAAAAAAACAACACAAAACTATATGAATCAACACCAGATTCGAATATTTTCTTAAATTTCGAACGCAAAAAATGTTTCGATTCTTTTTGAGTGTTTATGAAAAGCGACTACTTCTCAAATTTGTGAACAAATTTATGAAACTTAATTTGGAGAATTTAAACAAACTTTTGGAACATGCATATTTTTTAAAACACCCGAACAAAATTAGGAAAATGGATAAGATTCAAAACTCGCAAACAATTTTAAACGGGAACATTGTTCAACTCCTGATTTTTATTGAAAACACGGACATCTTTAGAATTTTGTGAAATATAGGAATATTTTTTGAAATTCCAGAAAAAAATTAGAAAACACGACCATTTTTTAATTTTGTGAGTTTTTTAAAACGGAACCTATTTTCTTTAAAAAGTTGTGCATCTGCGTTTTAATAAAAAAATGAATAATTTCGACCATTGAACATTTTTTAATATACAACGAACAATTTCTTAAATACACATTGAACATTTGTGTGATGTATGCTAATCAATTTGTAAATACACAATGAACATTACTGTGATATACGCTGAACAATTTGAAAATACACAATGAGCATTACTGTGATGTGCGCTGAAAAATTTGAAAGTACATATTAAACATTTTTTCCCTATACGCTGAACATTTTTAAGTACATAATAAACATTTTCTTAAATATATGATGACCATTTTCATAATACATGATAAAATATTGTATAATACACAAAAAAGAAGAAAGTAAAAATAAACAGAAGAAACACAGATTGTTCATCGTATTAAAGTATTATTAATGAAAAAATACACAATGAAATGTTTCCTTATAATGTATTAATGGAAGAAAAAGGAAAACAAAAAACAAAAGAAAGAAAACCCGAAAGAAAAAGGCAGAAAGAAAGAAAGAACCAGAAAGAATAAACCTAAAACATAAAATAAAACAAAAGGTCAACAAAAGAAATGAACAGAAAAACAAAGCAATGAACGGACAGCGCGCGCTACCGCGAAATGGGCCGGCCCACCCGCGGGCGTAGGCACTGCTGTGGGCGGCAAATAGGTTCCACCACCAATCCCGGCCTTCCTTTGCAATCCCTGTTTGGCAAATGACTCCAGGGTTTGATTTAGACTGGGATTGTATAGTTCAGGGTGTAAACGACAGGGATTTGGACTTGAGGGTTTGATTCGCCGAACCTCTATGATCTTAAGGTTTAAAATGGACTTTTTCCATTTTTAAACAAATGTGATTTTTTCCACCACCTCCAAATCACACAAACTTTCTTGAACATGGCGACCCACATGTGCCAATCATGGCTATGAAATAAAATTTGGAAAAAGAATATTTTACAATGCCCCCCTGAGGTATAGACCGATGTTTTGACCAGTCAGTCTAGAGGGCATTATAAATTAAAAAAAATTCAAAGAAATATAAAACCTTGGAAACCCACCTTTGTTTCTGCAATAGATCATGTGTGCCAAAGTTTAGGTCATTTGGAGGTGGTCGAAAAAATGACCGCATTCTGGAGGGGCCATTTGGTCTACCATAAGCCAGTTTTTGAACAAATGTGATTTTTCCCACCACCTCCATATCACACAAACTTTCTTGAACATGGT
>NW_021281206.1:12972-13481 GCF_002162155.2 Triticum dicoccoides
TGAACATGGTGACCCACATGTGCCAATCATGGCTATGAAAGAAAATTTGGAAAAAGAATATTTTACAATGCCCCCTTGAGGTATAGACCGATGTTTTGACCAGTCAGTCTAGAGGGCATTATAAAATAATAAAAAATTCAAAAAAATATAAAACATTGGAAACCCACCTTTTTTTGTGCAAAAGATCATGTGTGCCAAAGTTGAGGTCATTTGGAGGTGGTCGAAAAAATGACAACATTCCGGAGGGGCCATTTGGTCTACTTAAGCCAGTTTTTGAACAAATGTGATTTTTCCCACAACCTCCAAATCACACAAACTATCTTGAGCATGGTGACCCACATGTGCCAATCATGGTTATGAAAGAAAATTTGGAAAAAGAATATTTTACAATGCCCTCCTAAGGTATAGACCGATGTTTTGACCAGTTAGTCTAGAGGGCATTATAAATTAATAAAAATTCAAAAAATATAAAATCTTGGAAACCCACCTTTGTTTGTGCAATAGATCAT
>NW_021281206.1:15548-17882 GCF_002162155.2 Triticum dicoccoides
AAATGTGATTTTTCCCACCACCTCCAAATCACACAAACTATCTTGAACATGGTGACCCACATGTGCCAATCATGGCTATGAAAGAAAATTTGGAAAAAGAATATTTTACAATGCCCCCCTAAGGTATAGACCGATGTTTTGACCAGTTAGTCTAGAGGGCATTATAAATTAATAAAAAATTCAAAAAATAGAAAATCTTGGAAACCCACATTTTTTTGTGCAATAGATCATGTGTTCCAAAGTTTAGGTCATTTGGAGGTGGTCGAAAAAATGACCGCATTCCGGAGGGGCCATTTGGTCTACCATAAGCCAATTTTTAAACGGAAAAAGTCCATTTTAAACCTTGAACTTGTAGAGTTCGGCGAATCAAACCCTCAAGTCGAAATCCCTGTTGTTTGCACCCTGAACTATGTAATCCCGGTCTAAATCAAACCCTCGCAAAAAGTCAGCCGGGATTTGTCTGATGGGCCAGCCCATTTGTTTTTTTTCTCAAAAAAATGTTGCCTTTATTCTTCTGTCGCACAGGCCGAAATCTGACTGGACCGGCCCATGGAAACTGGCGACCGTCAGCAGACCTTACTGTAGCGCGAGCCTGTAAGGCTAAAAAAAAGCGCGCTAGCCAAGTATCGAACCCAGGATCTGTAGCTCAACATACGCTGGTATTTCCATTTGAGCTACCGACTTAATATATTCAAATAGCAACACTAAAGAATATACACCTAAAATAAAACAACACAAAACTATATGAATCAACACCAGATTCGAATATTTTCTTAAATTTCGAACGCAAAAAATGTTTCGATTCTTTTTGAGTGTTTATGAAAAGCGACTACTTCTCAAATTTGTGAACAAATTTATGAAACTTAATTTGGAGAATTTAAACAAACTTTTGGAACATGCATATTTTTTAAAACACCCGAACAAAATTAGGAAAATGGAAAAGATTCAAAACTCGCAAACAATTTTAAACGGGAACATTGTTCAACTCCTGATTTTTATTGAAAACACGGACATCTTTAGAATTTTGTGAAATATAGGAATATTTTTTGAAATTCCAGAAAAAAATTAGAAAACACGACCATTTTTTAATTTTGTGAGTTTTTTAAAACGGAACCTATTTTCTTTAAAAAGTTGTGCATCTGCGTCTTAATAAAAAAATGAATAATTTCGACCATTGAACATTTTTTAATATACAACGAACAATTTCTTAAATACACATTGAACATTTGTGTGATGTATGCTAATCAATTTGTAAATACACAGTGAACATTACTGTGATATACGCTGAACAATTTGAAAATACACAATGAGCATTACTGTGATGTGCGCTGAAAAATTTGAAAGAACATATTAAACATTTTTTCCCTATACGCTGAACATTTTTAAGTACATAATAAACATTTTCTTAAATATATGATGACCATTTTCATAATACATGATAAAATATTGTATAATACACAAAAAAGAAGAAAGTAAAAATAAACAGAAGAAACACAGATTGTTCATCGTATTAAAGTATTATTAATGAAAAAATACACAATGAAATGTTTCCTTATAATTTATTAATGGAAGAAAAAGGAAAACAAAAAACAAAAGAAAGAAAACCCGAAAGAAAAAGGCAGAAAGAAAGAAAGAACCAGAAAGAATAAACCTAAAAGATAAAATAAAACAAAAGGTCAACAAAAGAAATGAACAGAAAAACTAAGCAATGAACGGACAGCGCGCGCTACCGCGAAATGGGCCGGCCCACCCGCGGGCGTAGCCACTGCTGTGGGCGGCAAATAGGTTCCACCACCAATCCCGGCCTTCCTTTGCAATCCCTGTTTGGCAAATGACTCCAGGGTTTGATTTAGACTGGGATTGTATAGTTCAGGGTGTAAACGACAGGGATTTGGACTTGAGGGTTTGATTTGCCGAACCTCTATGATCTTAAGGTTTAAAATGGACTTTTTCCATTTTTAAACAAATGTGATTTTTTCCACCACCTCCAAATCACACAAACTTTCTTGAACATGGCGACCCACATGTGCCAATCATGGCTATGAAATAAAATTTGGAAAAAGAATATTTTACAATGCCCCCCTGAGGTATAGACCGATGTTTTGACCAGTCAGTCTAGAGGGCATTATAAATTAAAAAAAATTCAAAGAAATATAAACCTTGGAAACCCACCTTTGTTTCTGCAATAGATCATGTGTGCCAAAGTTTAGGTCATTTGGAGGTGGTCGAAAGAATGACCGCATTCTGGAGGGGCCATTTGGTCTACCATAAGCAAGTTTTTGAACAAATGTTATTTTTCCCACCACCTCCAAATCAGACAAACTTTCTTGAACA
>NW_021281206.1:19195-19710 GCF_002162155.2 Triticum dicoccoides
CATGGTGACCCACATGTGCCAATCATGCCTATGAAAGAAAATTTGGAAAAAGAATATTTTACAATGCCCCCTTGAGGTATAGACTGATGTTTTGACTAGTCAGTCTAGAGGGCATTATTAATTAATAAAAAATTCAAAAAAATATAAAACATTGGAAACCCACCTTTGTTTGTGCAATATATCATGTGTGCCAAAGTTGAGGTCATTTGGAGGTGGTCTAAAAAATGACCGCATTCCGGAGGGGCCATTTGGTCTAACTTAAGCCAGTTTTTGAACAAATGTGATTTTCCCACCACCTCCAAATCACACAAACTATCTTAAACATAGTGACCCACATGTGCCAATCATGGCTATGAAAGAAAATTTGGAAAAAGAATATCTTACAATGCCCCCCTAAGGTATAGACCGATGTTTTGACCACTCAGTATAAAGGGCATTATGAATTAAGAAAAAATTCAAAAAAAAATATATAAAACCTTGGAAGCCCACCTTTTTTTGTGCAATAGATCATGTGT
>NW_021281206.1:21122-22017 GCF_002162155.2 Triticum dicoccoides
CCACCACCTCGAAACACACAAACTTTCTTGAACACGGTGACCCACATGTGCCAATCATGGCTATGAAAGAAACTTTGGAAAATGAATATTTTACAATGCCCCCCTGAGGTATAGACCGATGTTTTGACCAGTCAGTCTAGAGGGCATTATAAATTAATTAAAAATTCAAAAAAATATAAGACCTTGGAAACCCACCTTTGTTTGTGCAATAGATCATGTGTGCCAAAGTTTAGGTCATTTGGAGGTGGTCGAAAAAATGACCGCATCCGGAGGGGCCATTTGGTCTAACTTAAGCCAGTTTTTGAACAAATGTGATTTTTCCCACCACCTCTTTATCACACAAACTTTCTTGAACATGGCGACCCACATGTGCCGATCATGTCTATGAAAGAAAATTTGGAAAAATAATATTTTTATTAATTCACAAAAAAGGTGGGTTCCCAAGGTTTGATGTTTATTATACCACATGTGCTGAGGTATAGACCGATGTTTCGACCAGTCAGTCTAGAGGGCATTATAAATTAATAAAAAAAACTCAAAAAATATAAAACATTGGAAATCCACCTTTGTTTGTGCAATAAATCATGTGTGCCAAAGTTGAGGTCATTTGGAGGTGGTCGAAAAAATGACAGCATTCCAGAGGGGCCATTTTGTCTAACATAAGCCAGTTTTTGAACAAATGTGATTTTTCCAACCACCTCCAAATCACACAAACTTTCTTGAACATGGTGACCCACATATGCCAATCATGGCTATGAAAGAAAATTTGGAAAAAGAATATTTTACAATGCCCCCCGGAGATATAGACCGATGTTTTGACCAGTTATTCTAGAGGGCATTATAAATTAATAGAAAATTCAAAAAATATAAAAACATGGAAACCCACCTTTGTTTG
>NW_021281206.1:22027-22780 GCF_002162155.2 Triticum dicoccoides
TGGAAAATGAATATTTTACAATGCCCCTCTGAGGTATAGACCGATGTTTTGACCAGACAGTCTAGAGGGCATTATAAATTAATTAAAAATTCAAAAAAATATAAGACCTTGGAAACCCACCTTTGTTTGTGCAATAGATCATGTGTACCAAAGTTTAGGTCATTTGGAGGTGGTCGAAAAAATGACCGCATTCCGGAGGGGCCATTTGGTCTAACTTAAGCCAGTTTTTGAACAAATGTGATTTTCCCACCACCTCCAAATCACACAAACTATCTTGAACATGGTGACCCACATGTGCCAATCATGCCTATGAAAGAAAATTTGGAAAAAGAATATTTTAGAATGCCCCCTTGAGGTATAGACTGATGTTTTGACTAGTCAGTCTAGAGGGCATTATTAATTAATAAAAAATTCAAAAAAATATAAAACATTGGAAACCCACCTTTGTTTGTGCAATATATCATGTGTGCCAAAGTTGAGGTCATTTGGAGGTGGTCTAAAAAATGACCGCATTCCGGAGGGGCCATTTGGTCTAACATAAGCCAATTTTTGAACAAATGTGATTTTTCCCACCACCTCGAAATCACACAAACTTTCTTGAACATGGTGACCCACATGTGCCAATCATGGATATGAAAGAAAATTTGGAAAATGAATATTTTACAATGCCCCTCTGAGGTATAGACCGATGTTTTGACCAGACAGTCTAGAGGGCATTATAAATTAATTAAAAATTCAAAAAAATATAAGACC
>NW_021281207.1:0-1586 GCF_002162155.2 Triticum dicoccoides
GGCCCAGGCGGCGCGCTCGGTTTTGAACTCGGCAAGGAGATCGGCCTCCTTCGCCTTCGCGTCCCGTTGGGCCGTCTTGAGAGCCTCCGTCTACTCGACGAGCTTGGCGACCAGCCGGTCCCGCTCCTCGGTCAGCTTGCCGCACTCCGCCTCCTTGCCGCGCAGAGTGGTGTTGGCTTTGCCCAGCTGCTGCTGCAAGGCGGCATTGGACTCTAGAGAAAGGGAAAGAAGAAAGAGCATCAGTCGAGAAGACGAAGAAAGAACCACTGAGGAGATTTGGCCCGACTGCTCAGCAGTCTGCCCGAACCTCGGGGACTATAGCCCGCGGGTGCACCATCGTGCCCCCGCAGAGAAGAAGTAATTAGCAAAGAAAGAAACACTAAGGAGATTCGGCCTGACTGCTCAGTAGTCGGCCCGAACCTCGGGGACTACAGCCCACGGGTGCGCCAGCGTGCCCCCGCGAAGAAAGGAAGTCGAAACTTACTCCGGCTCTCAGACAGATGCGCGGTCTGCGTCTCCAGCTCCCGAACCCTGGAGTTGAAGGAGACGGCATGGAGATTGTGGTAGTCCTATAGAAGGGATACCAGACAAGTCAAACATTTGATGCGTACAAGTTAAAAGTTCCGGACCGCCTGCTCAGCAGCCGGCCAGAAACTTGGGGACTACACCTAGTGGGTGCGCCAGCGTGCCCCCACGAAGAAAGCAAGAAGATCAAAAAAGCAAAGGAAACTTACGCGGATGGCTGCCCGCGACTCTAAGAAGGCCTCGTTGCAGCGCCTGAGGGCCTCGGCTTCGGCCCGGAGCTTGGCCTGGACGTCAAGGGACGCCTGGTTCAGGGCGCCCATCCCACCCCCGTGTATCCAGCCTGCGGGCGCGGCGCTGGTTGCCTCGGTGTCGGGGACCGACGAGCTCGTGGCGCCGACCTCCTACGGCCACGGTGCTGAGGCCGCCTTCTCAAGGCGGCGGCGCGCGGGTGTGCGGACCTCAGGAATCAGGTCCGTCACCACCGTGTCCTCGACCGGTGGCACCGGCGGTGCGGCCGACTGCTCGTCCTGCGTCCCGCTGGCTGGTGGCAGCGGCGGCGGTGGCGGCGGCACAAAGATGTCTGGCATGACTACGTCGCCGCCCTCCCGCTCCCGGACCAGATGATCATTGCCGGATCCTCCTGCCGTCACCACGAACTCAGGTAGAGGCGGCGCAGTGTTCAGGGGCGTCACGAGCAGCGGCTCTTGGCGGCTTGCGGCCTCCATGAGCCGCTCCTTCTCCGCGGCATCGGCCTCCGCCTGCGCCAGCACCCTCTCAGCAGACGTGGTGGCCTTGTCCGCCTACTCCTTGGCTAGACGGTTGGCCTCTTCCTCACACGCCTCCCACGAATTCCGCTCTGTCGCCTTCCGGAGGTCGGTGGCCAGGTCAATTCGCCGGTTGGTGGAGGAGGTCGCCGCCGACCTGATGACCGAGGCGGCGTTCGACCTCTCGAGGGTCAGCGGGCCCCTGAAATAAGAAGACAAGTCAGAAAAGCTCTCAGGCCGGATTGGCAAGAAGACGGAAAATATGAAAGGATACTTACGCCGACACCATGACGGGCA
>NW_021281208.1:0-3040 GCF_002162155.2 Triticum dicoccoides
GCTACTACGCCAAATAGTCCATGAACAGATCTATTTTTTATTTGTGAATTGATATACTTCCAAACACAGATAGTGTATAAATGTGTTATTTTCATTTTTGTTCCCTTCTCATTTTTGTGCTTTTGTTTGTAAGCTCATAAAATAGTTGCAGTAAAAATGCCATGTAAGTTCTTAGTGTGTGAGTGGACTATGATGGGAAGGGAGGAGGTCTGCGCCAAGGAGGAAGAGCAGCAGGGCGAAGGAGAGATGCAACATGGGAAAGAAGGGATGGGCTGGTTGACGCCCCATCATGGGTAAGAAAACAGGTGGAGACATGGAGTGGTTGGTGTTGGGTTGCAGGAGAAGATGATTGGGAATTTAGGATAGAAGGAAAATGATAGAGGACAGGGCTCCATTGCTTAGCTGCTATTGTTTGCTTCTACTGATCTCTATAGAAAATATGGGGATACCTTTTTTTGTTTTTTAATTTCACAGTACTTAGTTTGTGATGATAGCTTTTGTTGATAGCACGTCTCCTTTCCAGCATTCTGTCAGTTTGTTCGAAAATAAAATTGGGCTTCCTTTATTAGCACATGAGTCCATGATTTTGAGAAGTTGTCCTGCAGATTTAGGGGAGTAGGGTTATGCTTTCAAGCGTTTAGATTGGGTCTTGTTTTGATTTAAATTTGATGTGTTCTCAGGGTTTGGTATATGGAATCAATGTTTGAGGTTTACATGCAGAGATTTATGGAGGTGGAGTATTTGACTGGTAGGTCTCACTCTGTGCAAGTGTAGGTTGCAATCTGATTGTATGAATTGAAGTATGAGGGAGCTGCAAGGGCAAGTCGAAGAGGAGTGTGGTTCGGTTCAGTTTAGGCAATGAGAGCTGCATTCTGGTCATGACAGCTTGGCATCACTGCCATTGTCTGCTTTGGTGGCAAGCAGTGGTTCATTTACACTACAATCACTGCAAACTCCAGCATGAACCCCAAAAAAATCGAGTTTCTTTTAAGTTCTGATAGTATGTCTAGATTTCAGCTATCACGCATGTCACCGGCCATAACATCCCAATTGAGCTCATCAACCAGTTGCGCAGCGCCAGCACTGCCAAGAACAAGGTGTATGCCATTCATCACATCTCCTGTTGTTGAACTGTTTATTATGCAAATTATGGGCATGTTTTCTTGTGGGGTTCTTTTGCCTCAATGGTATTATTCTTCTGGAAGCTATGTTGCACTCTGAATTTTTATTTACTTCAGAAATTTCAGAGTAAACACAGAATTGTATCATGGCAAAATTTAATACCTCACAAACTTTGCAAATTTTGTTTCAATTTTGTAGTTCGGTTTGCTTGCTTGTGTATATGTGCGTGTATACTGAGAGGCAGGGAAATATTATTCTCTTCTAGCAGTTCTGTTTCTGTGACATCTGCTCCCCTCCACTCCATTTTCGATAGCCTGAAATCTGAATGTGAAAAGCAGATGGAGGTGATCAAGGGAAGCAGTCATGAGCGAGGTGTTTGAGGGCTACAAGCACCACTAATGTGAGGTCTCAGACGCCTACGCTCTTGTACTTGATTCAATTGTATTTATAATTTTTATATTGATACTTCTTTCCACTATCTTACATTTTGCCGTGAGGAAGTTATCAGCACTAGGCATGTGATTTTGACAGGTTGAGGCTTTTTTTGAAATAAACATCCTCTTTATTTATTAGTAATAATGGTTACATCGTCTATAAGAAAATTTACAATATCATTCATAGGTTCCTCAAACCAGTCCCTTGTCTCAGAAAATTTGGCTACTCTAGCAACTTCATGAGCTACTTTATTTGCCTTCTTATTACAGTGTTCAAATCTAACTAATGAAAAATCACAAACCAAAAAATAACAATCATCAAACACAGCTGCCGCCGCTCCCGCTGTATGTCCTCCATTCTTCATCGTGTCAATTACTTCCATATTATCAGAGTTAACAACAAGTCGGTTACTTCCCGCCTTTTGTGCAAGTAATAAGCCAAAACGTAGTGCCATGGCTTCTGCTGTTAAAACATCGGCACACCAATCCATCTTCCAATTCCCTCCAACAATAAATCTTCCTTTATCATCTCTAAGTACAGCTCCCGCTGTGCCTCTAAGCATGTCTTGATCAAAAGAAGCATCGACATTTAATTTCACAAAACCTAGAGGGGGTCTCGTCCATCCCTCTATTTTATTTGTTGCCTTGGAGGATTGGGCAATAACATAGTTCGTCGTTATAGCACGGGCTCCCATCGAAATTTGGTATGCATCTTGGGTCTTCCCCTGATGAACTAGCGAACGTCTTTCCCACCATAAATACCAGGCTGTTATAGCGATCAGTTCGCGAACATTCTGTGTGCCCAATGTAGATAGCTCATGTTCTGGCATAAAAATTAGAAATTCAAGTACTGCCTCTCCCGCACGATCGACCACACAGGCTTTTTTAATGGCTTCGTGCAATCCCAGTTTCTCCCACACCTCTTTTGCCTTTTGACATAAAAATAATAAGTGTTTAGTATCTTCATGCCTGTTTGAACATGATGGACAGGTGGGCGAAACTTTCATATGTCTATTAGCAAGTGTAACACGACACGGGAGGGTTCCATGTAAGGTACGCCAAATAAAGATCTTCACTTTTGCTGGACAAGATAATTTCCAAATCTTGCTCCAAATAGTATTGACATTTATTCCTCCAATGCCATCTGAGTGTTGCAATTTCCTCCCATGTTGGGCTTTCCATTCCTCCAGATAAGCAGAACGAACCGTGAACAGTCCATTCTTTGTAAAGCTCCAAGCTATGAAATCCGACATGTCATACGTGGGGAGGGGGATCGTAAGCACTCTCTGGACATCAATTGGCCACAACGTTTGTCTTACCAAATCTTCATCCCAGCAATTGTTGATTGGATCTATAAGATCAGCAACTTTTGTTAGAAGCTGCCCTCTTCTAGGAGTGATAATTTTCCTATTTGCCCCATTCGGGATCCATGCATCTCTCCAGATATCAATATTCTGTCCATTACCAACTCTCCAAATATAACC
>NW_021281209.1:0-1343 GCF_002162155.2 Triticum dicoccoides
GCACCGGATGGAGGTGCTGGTGCAGTTGAAGTAGAAGATGCACGTGGTGTCCATGATGAAGGTCGGCCTGCAGAAAAGTTAGTTCGCCCCAATGCTTGTCGATCCTGCACTTCACGTTCAGCTTTACAAGCAAGATGGAATAAACGAGTGATATTAGTATACTCCTTATAGTCTAGAATGGTCTGAATCTCTCTATTTAATCCACCCAGAAAACGTGCAAGCATAGCTTCATTCTCCTCAACAATACCACATCTAATCATGCCAGTTTGTAATTCCTGATAATATTCTTCTACAGAATTTTTTCCTTGTCTTAAACGCTGCAATTTTTGAAGCAATTCACGTTGATAATATGGTGGAACCCAATGCGTACGCATAGCAGTTTTCAAAGCAGCCCAAGTAGTTGGAATAGGATATAATCTACAATGTTCAGACCACCATACACGTGCAAAACTAGTGAAAGCACAAACAACAGCAGCAACTCGTCTCTCCTCAGGATATTGTAAACATGTAAATCGTTGTTCAGTTTCTAACTCCCAAGTAAGATATATATCAGGAACATATCTACCCTCAAATGGTGGAATATTCAATTTGAGTTTAGGAATATGGACATCATCTCGTACCTGAGGTGGTGGTGCAGGCCTACCATTACGAATATATACCTGAGGTCGACCTGCTGGTGGCGGTACAGGTGGCTGCACGTAGTGTTGATTTTGATCAACCTCATCCTCATAATCTCCCACATAATCATCCTCCTCCGCATCAGCAGCAGGAGCCACAGAAGTATCAACAGCAGCACCAACAGTTTGGCCAAACGCAAGAGGAACACGGCTTGCTCGGCGGAGGTCTGCTTCGCGACGTGGAGGTAGTCGTTGTTGTTGTTGTTGTTGTTGTTGTTGTTGGAGAGGTGCGTTAGGTGCAGCGGGTGGTGGTGGTGGAAGACGCGCGAGCAATTCATTAAACTTGTTATCGAGCTTTGTTTCGAACGTCTTCTCAAGGCCAGTGATCTTCTCCATGGCCTCTTCAAAATTGTTCAGCACATCTTGCACCTGTTCAGTCATCATTTGCTGAAACTTATCATGAAGCTCCTTGTTCGATAAATTCTCCCAGTCAATCTCGTCGGCTTGTGATCCTGGCATGGTTAGCAGCAATAGAAACACACAAGAATATGATCCTACAGACTACGAACAAGTGGTGGTGGTGGGTGTCACAAATCCGTCAAGCAAATCTCAAATTCTTACCAGTTCTTACCCAGCAGCAGGCGGTGATCGGCAACCGTTGTAGTCAAAAACTCTCAAAGCTTGGATAGAGCGATTACCAGGGAGAGTCAAACGCACGACGTAGAT
>NW_021281210.1:0-851 GCF_002162155.2 Triticum dicoccoides
AAAAAAATTAGTATCAAACAGCTTTTTAAATGCTACTGTCTTATAAAAAAAATATTACTGTTATTATTTAAACAAGTTTGAACATATTTAAACACAAATAAGTATCAAACAGCTTTTTAAATGCTAAAAAAAATTTGTGGAGCCCACCTCGATCCCCCTCCATCTCGACCGCTATCCCACCTCGCCAGATCCGGTCCCCCTCGGCGCCGAGCACCCCCCAAGTCCACCGGCCGCCGCCGCCGACCCACCGCACCCTCGATTCCCCTACCCAACCGCCGCCGCCGACCCCCCGCACCCCGCGCACCGTCTTATAAAAAAAATAAGTATCAAACAGCTTTTTAAATGCTACTGTCTTATAAAAAAATATTACTGTTATTATTTAAACAAGTTTGAACATATTTAAACATAAATAAGTATCAAACAGCTTTTTAAATGATAAAAAAAAATTGTGGAGCCTGGGAGTCGAACCCAGGACCTCCTGGTGTGAGAACTGGCTAATGACCAGTCGAGCTAGTAGAGTGGGCTTGACGTGGATAGGTTCTGGTAGTACATAACCTTTTGGCTCGAGTTGAAATAAAAAAAAGTACTAATGGCGCACCACGGTGAGGTGCGCCATTAGTATGGACATGCTAATGGCGCACCACGGTGAGGTGCGCCATTAGTATTGTGGCCCGATCCCCCTTCGCCCGATCCCCCCTTCGCCCGATCCCCCCTTCCCTCTCCCCCTCGCCAGTTCTCTCCCTCTCGATCCACCGCTGCCGCCGCCGCTGCCCTCGCCCTCGCCCTCGCCCTCGCCCTCGCCCTCTCCCTCCCTCGCCCTCTCCTCGCCGCCCGGACGCCGCCTGGACGCC
>NW_021281211.1:0-558 GCF_002162155.2 Triticum dicoccoides
CTCGATTCCCCTACCCAACCGCCGCCGCCGACCCCCCGCACCCCGCGCACCATCTTATAAAAAAAATAAGTATCAAACAGCTTTTTAAATGCTACTGTCTTATAAAAAAATATTACTGTTATTATTTAAACAAGTTTGAACATATTTAAACATAAATAAGTATCAAACAGCTTTTTAAATGATAAAAAAAAATTGTGGAGCCTGGGAGTCGAACCCAGGACCTCCTGGTGTGAGAACTGGCTACTGACCAGTCGAGCTAGTAGAGTGGGCTTGACGTGGATAGGTTCTGGTAGTACATAACCTTTTGGCTCGAGTTGAAATAAAAAAAAGTACTAATGGCGCACCACGGTGAGGTGCGCCATTAGTATTGTGGCCCGATCCCCCTTCGCCCGATCCCCCCTTCCCTCTCCCCCCTCGCCAATTCTCTCCCTCTCGATCCACCGCCGCCGCCGCCGCTGCCCTCGCCCTCGCCCTCGCCCTTGCCCTCGCCCTCTCCCTCCCTCGCCCTCTCCTCGCCGCCCGGACGCCGCCTGGACGCCGCGCCGACGCCGCCTCGAC
>NW_021281212.1:0-1229 GCF_002162155.2 Triticum dicoccoides
CTGACTTCAGCATCGAGAACACTTCAGGAATGGTCTTTTCCATCCCCTGCATGTTGTAGTTCATCACAAAGCTCTTGTAGCTTGGTGGGAGCGACTAGAGGATTCTGTCAATGACCGCCTCATCTGGGAGGTTAATGTTCAGCTGGGTCATACGGTTGTGCAACCCAGACATCTTCAGGATGTGCTCACTGACAGAACTGTTTTCCTCCATCTTACAACTGTAGAACTTGTCGGAGACATCATATCTCTCGACCCGGGCATGAGCTTGAAAAACTAGTTTCAGCTCTTCGAACATCTCATATGCTCCGTGGTGCTCAAAACGTTTTTGGAGCCCCGGTTCTAAGCTGTAAAGCATGCCGCACTGAACGAGGGAGTAATCATCAGCACGAGACTGCCAAGCATTCATAATGTCTTGGTTCTCTGGGACGGGAGCGTCACCTAGCGGTCCTTCTAGGACATATTGTTTCCTGGCAGCTATGAGGATGATCCTCAGGTTCCGGACCCAGTCCGTATAGTAGCTGCCATCATCTTTCAGCTTGGTTTTCTCTAGGAATGCGTTGAAGTTCATGTTGACATTAGCGTTGGCCATTGATCTACAAGACATATTTGCAAAGGTTTTAGACTAAGTTCATGATAATAAAGTTCTAATCAAATTATGAACTCCCACTTAGATTAGACATCCCTTTAGTCATCTAAGTGTTACACGATCCGAGTCGACTAGGCCGTGTCCGATCATCACGTGAGACGGACTAGTCATCGTCGGTGAACATTCTCATGTTGATCTTATCTTCCATACGACTCGCGTTCGACCTTTCGGTCTCCGTGTTCCGAGGCCATGTCTGCACATGCTAGGCTCGTCAAGTTAACCCTAAGTGTTTTCGCTGTGTAAAACTGTCTTACACCCGTTGTATGTGAACGTAAGAATCCATCACACCCGATCATCACGTGGTGCTTAGAAGCGACGAAC
This sequence comes from Triticum dicoccoides, assembly GCF_002162155.2. Lineage (NCBI taxonomy): Eukaryota > Viridiplantae > Streptophyta > Magnoliopsida > Poales > Poaceae > Triticum > Triticum dicoccoides. The sequence continues at coordinate 968 of NW_021281212.1, forward strand.
TGTAGCAACGGTGCACAGTTAGGGGAGAACACTTCTTGAAATTTTATAAGGGATCATCTTATTTACTACCGTCGTCCTAAGTAAACAAGATGCATAATACATAATAAACATCACATGCAATTATATAGTTGTGACATGATATGGCCAATATCATATAGCTCCATTGATCTTCATCTTCGGGGCTCCATGATCATCTTGTCACCGGCTTGACACCATGATCTCCATCATCATGATCTCCATCATCGTGTCTTCATGAAGTTGT
>NW_021281213.1:0-1102 GCF_002162155.2 Triticum dicoccoides
AGCGCCGGCGGGACGGAAGGCTAACCTGTCGGGGGGAGTGGCCGCGCTGGCCCCAGCCATTGGTGACGTCCTGGAGGAGGAACACCGCTGAGTTCGTGGCCCGCGATGACCTAGATTGGGGGTATTTTTTTTGTTCGTTCCTTTCGAGGACCGGCAGGATCTGGGGCATTGTTTCTCTCTTTTTTGGTGAAGAGTTCTTGTGCGCCATAGATTTTGTTTTTTTTCACACGGTTGCTAAACACCAGAACACATTTCTTTTAGAGAACCCGCTCTTCTTTCCACAAACAAAGTCCGCCTTTTTTCTTCCACAAACCAAGTCCCTAGTACTTACAGTGATTCAAAGCAAACAGTATTCTTGAAGAATATTGGTTATCCTTTAGAGCATCTCCAACAGGCACACTAGATATGGCGCCCGCGGGAAAAAGGTATATTTAGCATCCACGGGTCGGTTTTCCGCGCTCTAGTCGGCGTGGGAAAAAGAACTGCGCGTGCGCGAAAAAGCGCCAACGCACGCGGCAGTTTTGGCGTGCGGTGTCGGGCACGCTCTATAAAACCCACGTGCGAGCCCGCCTACCGTCACTCCATCGCCTCCTTCTTCCCCTCCGCGCCCTTCTTCCTCGCCTCTAGCACCCCGTCGCCGCCGCCACGCCCTTCTCCCCATGCTGCCGCGCCTTCTCCCCCCGCCGCCGACATGCTGCCGCACGCCCAGAGTAGCTCCGACTACCGCGGCGTCCACACCCGTCGCTCCTGCATGTCCACATCCGCTCCGGTGATATCACGTCTTGGTTTCGGGACGTTCGAGACCGCCCACGAGGCCGCTCGCGCGTATGACGCGGCGGCGTGGCGCCTGAACTGGCCATGTTCACAGATGAATTTCTCGGACGCGCGGACGCACCAACAGGTGCAGGACCTCGCGCCTCCGCCGTAGCTACTCACCGACGAGGACGGCCACATCCACCGTAGGCGGGAGCGCCGCCTCCTCATCGCCAAGGTGGACGAGTACGCCATGGAGGACTGGCGCTGACGCTTCATAGAGGATGTCGCCGCCGACACAGGCGTGCGCGGAAGGCACTTGCGTTAGCGCAGTGCGAACTGGGACCTG
>NW_021281214.1:0-1359 GCF_002162155.2 Triticum dicoccoides
CATGGAGCATATGAGATGTTCCAGGAGTTGAAGTTAATATTTCAAGCAAATGCCCGGATTGAGAGATATGAAGTCTCCAATAAGTTCTATAGCTGCAAGATGGAGGAGAACAGTTCTGTCAGTGAGCATATACTCAAAATGTCTGGGTATAATAATCACTTGATTCAATTGGGAGTTAATCTTCCGGATGATTGCGTCATCGACAGAATTCTCCAATCACTGCCACCAAGCTACAAGAGCTTCGTGATGAACTATAATATGCAAGGGATGAACAAGACTATTCCCGAGCTCTTCGCAATGCTGAAAGCTGCGGAGGTAGAAATCAAGAAGGAGCATCAAGTGTTGATGGTTAACAAAACCACTAGTTTCAAGAAAAAGGGAAAAGGGAAGAAGAAGGGGAACTTCAAGAAGAACGGCAAGCAAGTTGCTGCTCAAGAGAAGAAACCCAAGTCTGGACCTACGCCTGAAACTGAGTGCTTCTACTGCAAGCAGACTGGTCACTGGAAGCGGAACTGCCCCAAGTATTTGGCGGATAAGAAGGATGGCAAGGTGAACAAAGGTATATGTGATATACATGTTATTGATGTGTACCTTACTAGAGCTCGCAGTAGCACCTGGGTATTTGATACTGGTTCTGTTGCTAATATTTGCAACTCGAAACAGGGACTACGGAATAAGCGAGCACTGGCAAAGGACGAGGTGACGATGCGCGTGGGAAACGGTTCCAAAGTCGATGTGATCGCGGTCGGCACACTACCTCTACATCTACCTTCGGGATTAATATTAGACCTAAATAATTGTTATTTGGTGCCAGCGTTGAGCATGAACATTATATCTAGATCTTGTTTAATGCGAGATGGTTATTCATTTAAATCAGAGAATAATGGTTGTTCTATTTATATGAGTAATATCTTTTATGGTCATGCACCCTTAAAGAGTGGTCTATTCTTATTAGATCTCGATAGTAGTTATACACATATTCATAATGTTGAAACCAAAAGATGCAGAGTTGATAATGAAAGTGCAACTTATTTGTGGCACTGTCGTTTAGGTCATATCGGTGTAAAGCGCATGAAGAAACTCCATACTGATGGACTTTTGGAACCACTTGATTATGAATCGCTTGGTACTTGCGAACCGTGCCTCATGGGTAAGATGACCAAAACACCGTTCTCCGGTTCTATGGAGAGAGCAACAGATTTGTTGGAAATCATACATACCGATGTGTGCGGTCCAATGAATATTGAGGCTCGTGGCGGATATCGTTATTTTCTCACCTTCACAGATGATTTAAGCAGATATGGGTATGTCTACTTAATGAAACATAAGTCTGAAACATTTGAAAAGTTCAAAGAATTT
>NW_021281215.1:0-1035 GCF_002162155.2 Triticum dicoccoides
TTACCTTAACCTTGCCGCTGTTGTTGAACCATTGGATGTAGTAAGGATGTGGATGTGGTCTTGTGGTGAGAGAAAGCTTCTCCACCATCTCCATGCTAGCCAAGTTGTTGCAGCTCCCTCCATCTATTATGACGTGCACAGAACGTTCCTTCACAACTCCCTTGGTATGGAACAAATTGTGCCTCTGATTTTGCTCAGCTTGTGTGACCTGCACACTCAAAACACGTTGAGCAACTAAACATTCATACCTGTCAGCGTCTTCAGGAGCCATGTATTGCGTCTCATGATCAGAATCATCTCCACCATGTTCTTCACGTGTAATAAGAGCCAATGTCTCCTCATCATAGTCACTAGCGGACTCATATCCACCATCCGCGGTAGCAATCATCACACGCGGAGATTTGCATTCCCTCGCATAATGACCTCCTCCCTTACAACGACGACAAATAATATCACTTGTGTGCCCTGTTGATGCCCTGGAAGAAGAAGAACTCTGTGCAGGCCCCGCAGGTGCGCTCTTGGCAGATAATGGTGGTTGTTCCTGTTTTCTTGTATCACGGCTGTAGGAGGCACCTGATTGAGGTGCTGGTGCAGTTGAAGTAGAAGATGCACGCGGTGTCCATGATGAAGGTCGGCCTGCAGAAAAGTTAGTTCGCGCCAATGCTTGTCGATCCTGCACTTCACGTTCAGCTTTACAAGCAAGATGGAATAAACGAGTGATATTAGTATACTCCTTATAGTCTAGAATGGTCTGAATCTCTCTATTTAATCCACCCAGAAAACGTGCAAGCATAGCTTCATTCTCCTCAACAATACCACATCTAATCATGCCAGTTTGTAATTCCTGATAATATTCTTCTACAGAATTTTTCCCTTGTCTTAAACGCTGCAATTTCTGAAGCAATTCACGTTGATAATATGGTGGAACCCAACGCGTACGCATAGCAGTTTTCAAAGCAGCCCAAGTAGTTGGAATAGGATATAATCTACAATGTTCAGACCACCATACACATGCAAAACTAGTGAAAGCACAAA
>NW_021281216.1:0-1219 GCF_002162155.2 Triticum dicoccoides
AATAATAAAAGTATTATTATATTTCATTGTTCATGATAATTGTCTTTTATTCATGCTATAACTGTATTATCCGGAAATCGTAATACACGTGTGAATACTTAGACCACACTATGTCCCTGGTAAGCCTCTAGTTGACCAGCTCGTTGTGATCAACAGATAGTCATGGTTTCCTGACTATGGACATTGGATGTCGTTGATAACGGGATCACATCATTAGGAGAATGATGTGATGGACAAGACCCAATCCTAAGCATAGCATAAAAGATCGTGTAGTTCGTTTTGCTAGAGCTTTGCAAGTGTCAAGTATCTCTTCCTTCAACCATGAGATCGTGTAACTCCCGGATACCGTAAGAGTGCCTTGGGTGTATCAAACGTCACAACGTAACTGGGTGACTATAAAGGTGCATTACAGGTATCTCCGAAAGTAGTTGTTGGGTTGACAAGGATCGAGACTGGGATTTGTCACTCTGTATGACGGAGAGGTATCTCTGGGCCCACTCGGTAATGCATCATCATATTGAGCTCAATGTGACCAAGGTGTTGGACACGGGATCATGCATTACGGTACGAGTAAAGTGACTTGCCGGTAACGAGACTGAACAAGGTATTGGGATACCGACGATCGAGTCTCGGGCAAGTAACGTACCGATTGACAAAGGGAATTGCATACAGGGTTTGATCGAATCCTCGACATAGTGGTTCATCCGATGACAACATCGAGGAGCATGTGGGAGCCATCATGGGTATCCATATCCCGCTGATGGTTATTGACTGAGAGCATCTCGGTCATGTCTGCATGTCTCCCGAACCCGTAGGGTCTACACACTTAAGGTTCGGTGACGCTAGGGTTATGAAGATATGGATATGCAGAAACCCGAATGTTGTTCGGAGTCCCGGATGAGATCCCGGACGTCACGAGGAGTTCCGGAATGGTCCGGAGGTAAAGAATTATATATAGGAAGTGCTATTTCGGGCATCGGGACAAGTTTCGGGGTTATCGGTATTGTACCGGGACCACCGGAAGGGTCCCGGGGGTCCACCGGGTGGGGCCACCTGTCCCGGGGGGCCACATGGGCTGTAAGGGGTGCGCCTTGGCCATCATGGGCCAAGGGCACCAGCCCCTATAGGCCCATGCGCCTAGGGTTTCCCCCTAGGAGGAGTCCTAGTGGTGGAAGGCACCCCTAGGTGCCTTGGGGGGGAGGGAAACCTCCCCTAGGCC
>NW_021281217.1:0-935 GCF_002162155.2 Triticum dicoccoides
AAAAGAGACAAGGTGTACATGTTGTATATGTATATGTCATCCATTTTTACTTCCCTTGATTTTTGCATATATGACACATGAATAGATGAGTAACTTGCATAGTTCATAAAATCTAAAGCCAAAAAATTAGCACAAGAAGTAGAAGGCATGAAAATATTGCAACTCAGTTTGCACATATAAGTGAAGCTCTTATTCATTTCAAAAGATTGACAATGTTCATCATTAAACCATCCCAACATTGGTGAATAAACCTTACTTGCATCAAATTTACATGCTACAAAATGCTTAAATAAGCAAACATGCAATAAGTCATTCAACACAGAATCATCACCAAGATTAGAGGTCATATCAAAATGATTAAACATTGGTTCTTTTGCATCAATAGTTAATTCAATGCGTGCACTCAAAATTGTTGGTATTTCAGTTGTTTGATCACATGGCAAAGTCAAATTATCAACATAGTCCTCTAAAATAGGTGGTGTGATCAAAGTAGTGCGTAGCTCATCAGATGGTGCATTCAAATTGACAAGGCATTCATCATTCTCATGTAGAGATGGAAGATCAGTACCTTTGTCATTACCTCTTATGATCAACTCAGATGATGTAGCCACTCTCGGGGGCGATGTGTCACATGGTGGAGGTGATGTAGTCCTGACAACAACGGATGTGTTTGTCATAGTATGCCTAGTAGTTGAAGGAACAATCATATCAACTCTTGGAATGTGCACCGTGCGCTTGTTCTCCTCATGGCCAACACGTCGTTTTATTTCCTGTTCAGCTTTGCAAGCAAGATGAAACAAATGGTCCATAGGATAACACTCTTCATGAATTAGTATCTCTTGAATATCACGGTTTAATCCTCCCCAAAATCTATCCATAAAATCATCTTCACTTTCTTCTAAAGAGGAATGCAACAAGGTAGTTTGTAAATCATC
>NW_021281218.1:0-1217 GCF_002162155.2 Triticum dicoccoides
TTCAGAGTGTGCTTTCCCCTTGTTTACGTGCCGCGCCGTGATTTTGTTAGTGTTCTAGGCTCGCGTCTCTAGCACAGTCTAGCCTAGGACCAGCACAGTACCGTCGTTGAGCGTTTATTCAACTTTGCATCTCTGAATTGATTATTGCTGACCCTTTTTGCTACCATATTATAAGCCTTCCCAGCTCCACATACATCTACGTCGTGCGTTTGACTCTCCCTGGTAATCGCTCTATCCAAGCTTTGAGAGTTTTTGACTACAACGGTTGCCGATCACCGCCTGCTGCTGGGTAAGAACTGGTAAGAATTTGAGATTTGCTTGACGGATTTGTGACACCCACCACCACCACTTGTTCGTAGTCTGTAGGATCAGATTCTTGTGTGTTTCTATTGCTGCTAACCATGCCAGGATCACAAGCCGACGAGATTGACTGGGAGAATTTATCGAACAAGGAGCTTCATGATAAGTTTCAGCAAATGATGACTGAACAGGTGCAAGATGTGCTGAACAATTTTGAAGAGGCCATGGAGAAGATCACTGGCCTTGAGAAGACGTTCGAAACAAAGCTCGATAACAAGTTTAATGAATTGCTCGCGCGTCTTCCACCACCACCACCCGCTGCACCTAACGCACCTCTCCAACAACAACAACAACAACGACTACCTCCACGTCGCGAAGCAGACCTCCGCCGAGCAAGCCGTGTTCCTCTTGCGTTTGGCCAAGCTGTTGGTGCTGCTGTTGATACTTCTGTGGCTCTTGCTGCTGATGCAGAGGAGGATGATTATGTGGGAGATTATGAGGATGAGGTTGATCAAAATCAACACTACGTGCAGCCACCTGTACCACCACCAGCAGGTCGACCTCAGGTATATATTCGTAATGGTAGGCCTGCACCACCACCTCAGGTACGAGATGATGTCCATATTCCTAAACTGAAATTGAATATTCCACCATTTGAGGGTAGATATGTTCCTGATATATATCTTACTTGGGAGTTAGAAACTGAACAACGATTTACATGTTTACAATATCCTGAGGAGAGACGAGTTGCTGCTGCCGTTTGTGCTTTCACTAGTTTTGCATGTGTATGGTGGTCTGAACATTGTAGATTATATCCTATTCCAACTACTTGGGCTGCTTTGAAAACTGCTATGCCTACGCGTTGGGTTCCACCATATTATCAACGTGAATTGCTTCAAAAATTGCAGCGTTTAAGA
>NW_021281219.1:0-1436 GCF_002162155.2 Triticum dicoccoides
GCTCCAAATGAATTAATTCTTTTTCCTACCTCTTTCAAATATTGTCTAGTTTATTTTAAGATTTATTTGAAAAAAATTCAAGACAACTTTTTGTGCTGTTTTGTTTTTGTGTGTTAATTCATATATATTCTTTTAAATAGGATTTTTTGAAGATTTCAAGATGTTTTGGATGCACCCTTCTTTCCCATGACCTGAAGGCAAGCATTCTGAACCCTGGTGAAATTTATGTGTGTGTTGTTTGAATCGGTGACAGCACCACCGCGACACGTGCATACGTCATTTTATGTGAGGAAGTGATCCCACTTATGAGTGCATTTTCAATGAGTTTATGCTAATGATGTTGACATGGTTTGTGATGGAAATCACCGTCATACGTCTTTCATGCATACTGGAAGGGAAGCCGGGAAGGCCTCTGTCTTGGGTAGACACGGTCTTGTCCCTAGTGCTCCGTCGAGAGGGTCGTGTCCGGTATGGCATGAGGGGTATGTCGCGTGATGTTTCTATCTGTTATTTGAAATATGTGCATTGTTATACTAATCATGCAGGATATAATACAACCTCCTGAGTCGACCGTAGATCGAGTCTTGTGCCAGTAACCCCCATACTTGCTTCGTACTACCACTCGTCTCTACGATTAGTAGGGTACGGTTCAGTAAGTTGTCAACCCCTTCCTAGCACACACCATACAGAGAGGCCGTGGTTGTAGATACTAGAGGCATCCGGTAGTCATGCCACCTGGTCCGGGAGCATGGGTGTTTCGGTTGTAGCCGAAGGGGGTAGCTTCCCCAGTTTTGCGTGCGGTATAAATTTGTGATCCCATGTTACGTCGAGGTTGTAGCCTCCCCACTTAGAGTTTGCTTGACAGGTGTCGTGGGTGATTCCAGACACGTGTGAGTTAATCTGGTGTGTGCAAGTTAGGTGTGTTTTCAACAAAAAGACCGTAGACGGAATTAGTCCCGATGGACTAAAGGAATCCGTTACTCGTGGGTAAAGAGTACACCCTCTGCAGAGACTAAACCTATTCGAATAGCCGTGTCCATGGTTAAGGACTACAGTCTGGGATGGGTCAAGTGTCGGTCTTAGTGTCGGTCTTGGGAGGTGAAACTATTATATCGGAACTGATATTACAACTTGTGACATGTGATAATGATGAGTATTATTTTTGTTGTGGACTAACCTGTGATATTTTTGGTATTATCGAATATCTCTGGGATGGTTCTACGTCCGGGATATTCACTATGATTAATCCTTTTAAAGCCCTTTATGTGGTGTCGCTCAGACGCCCGACTGTGGCATTCCTTTTAAAGCCCTTTATGTGGTGTCGCTCAGACGCCCGACTGTGGCATTTCTTTTAAAGCCCTTTATGTGGTGTCGCTCAGACGCCCGACTGTGGCATTCCTTTTAAAGCCCTTTATGTGGTGTCGCTCAGACGCCCG
>NW_021281219.1:1630-3262 GCF_002162155.2 Triticum dicoccoides
ATGGGGTGTCGCTCAGACGCCCGACTATGGCATTTCTTTTAAAGCCCTTTATGTAGTGTCGCTCAGACGCCCGACTGTGGCATTTCTTTTAAAGCCCTTTATGTGGTGTCGCTCAGACGCCCGACTGTGGCATTTTTGTTATTTATTTCATAATTTTAATATTTTATGTCCATTCATTTCCTCACAAAGTAAACAGTGAGTGTTCATATCTAAATCCAATTCCGTTTACCCTCAGAAAAAAAAGAATCCAATTCCGTTGTGTTTCTGCATTAAACGCACGGACATGACTCTATGTAATACCACACCATGCCTCCACGTGTTCACATCCGTGCCTCTCCGTCTGAACGAGTCGACGAAATCGTTTGAAAGACAGACACAAGCTATGACTCTATATAATACCACACGATTCCTTTGCGTGCTTCCCACCCATGCTTCTAGCGTGGAACAGATTCTCTTAATGTATGTATGTGTTGTAAAAAGTTAAAACTCGGAGGGGCACGCCCGTGCCTGGTCTGCGTGTTCAACAGTGTATCTTGTATAATCAAAGCCGTGACTATTCAACAGTGCATCTGTACAGCCATGCTTTCACCTTTTCGTGGCATCGTGGCGTTCGTTCTCTAGCTGAAAAACGTGCCTTCCACAGCCGTCGTACTGTGCGCCTGACAAAGGAGGAACGCCAGCCGATAGAGTGCTTCTTCTACTACTAAAAGCTTGTACCTCGTTGCTTCACTTCCATGCGTTTGACAGTGGCTCCTTAGAACAGAACCGTGGTTGTAAAGAGTTCTGGCCCATGCTTTTAAGGACAGTGTCTCTCGGATCGTCCATTAATTTCCTCACAAAGTAAACAGTGAGGGTTCACATCTGAATCCAATTCCGTTGTGTTTCTGAAGTAAACACATGGACGTCATTCTATGTAATACCACACCATGCATCTGCGTGTTTACATCCCGTGCCTCTCCGTTTGAACGAGTCGACGGGATCGTTCGAAAGACAGACACGAGCTTCCCGCCCGTGCTTCCGGCGTGGAACAGATTCTTTTAATGTATGTATGTGCCGTAAAAAATCAAAAGACGGAGGGGCACGCCCATGCCTGGTCTACGTGTTCAACAGTGCATCTCGCATAATCAGAGTCGTGACTGTATTTAATGTTTCAAGCAGGCATCTACAATTTACTGGAAAAATAAAGGAGAGGTAATTAATCTGTACCTTTCTCGTCCCCCTCAGTATTTAAGTTGTTTCGTGGGTCGACAGGTTATAATCCATTTTTCCAGATCCACCTCACTGAGCACTTTTCGTGTGTGGTGTGACCCCTGCAATGGAGATGGAGATGGATATGGAATGTGCTACTCCTAGCTCCAAGAGGGCGAGAGTGGGGCCATCGGCGACGTCGCCTTCTAGTGGTGTCTTGGTCCCCGTAGGGGAGGGAAGCGGCAAGTGTGCTCTTCCTGGATCCATGGATGAAGAAGAGGGGTCTCGTTTGGACCTCATCAGTGACCTCTCGGACGCCATCCTAGGTAAGATCATCTCTCGTCTCCCCATCAAGGAGGGCATCTGTACTCGAATCCTCGCTCGTAGGTGGCGTCCTTTATGGCCCACAACTCCTCTGAATTTCGACTGTCGCGAGACTCTGTT
>NW_021281219.1:3305-5734 GCF_002162155.2 Triticum dicoccoides
CCCATCTTTTTAATGATGGAGAAACAGTTAATATTTTCACCATCTTCAAGCTGTCCGCCGTCACCGAGGCTGTCTTCAGATGTTTTATCGGAACTTGGCGCTCTCAAAATTCTGTCATTAATGTTTTCAGTCCTCCCGAATTCATCTTGTCCAGTCATGCTGGCTCAGTAAGCCGCCTCTCTATCCCGGGGTGCTACCTTCGGTACAGACCTGCTATCGTTGTTGCCTGGCTCTGATCCTCAAATCTCAACAATATCCAGATTCTTGAGTTCTAGTATTTCTTCCCAGGATTCGCTATGCAAGAGGTCACACCACTGGGTGTATTCACCGTGCCCTTAGCGCCGGAGTCCGTGTTTCAGCTTTCCTCCTCTTCGCACACGCTCGGCTTTGCTCTTTGTAGTATACCAGACAATTATGCAGGGACGCTTAAGCTACCGCTGGTGAAAAGACTTTTGCTTGTGGAAGTTCTTATATCAGAGGTCTCGCTTCAAAGCATAATCCATTCTAGTTGCCCTGCACTTGAGTCTCTGCTGCTTATTTTCAGTGAGGGAGTTCGTCACATCACAATAAACATGTATAACCTTGTAAGCATTGGCATTTTTTGTGAATACGGAAAACTCATTATTGAGGATGCGCCTTCGCTTCAACGATTGATCCACGATAAAGAGGACGACCACTGTTCGATTACTGTTTTCTCTGCACCTAAACTGGAGACGCTGGGTGAATTCGTGTTTGTGTCTCCGCTTACATGTGTTGGGGTACCGACTTTCCCTGATTCTGGAACAGGGTGATGGCTTGTTCTGATGTTTGTTCCATTGATTTGTTGAGCAATGTTCTTTGCTTCATGCAGGGTGAGGATTTGGAGGTAAACGGTGTCTCTGCACCTGAACCATATCCACGTCGTCTCACATGTCTTGCGGTATTGAGTTTTGAGAATACTTCCAGCTTCATCTTGTTTGAGAGGAAACCAATTTTATTTCATCCAACCTTTAATATATTAGTTTTGTGACGCATCTTCTGTTAATTTTTATGAAGCATTTTGGGGCAGTTAGTCTAACAACAATGCGGCAATCTGTCAAGACCTTGTTCATCTGCATCGATTATAAGGTGGACATTGTCGTTGAATTGCTGCAGTGCTTTCCAAAACTGGAGAACTTGTCTGTCGAGGTGATGATCTTGAGAAATGTCCACACTGTAGTTCTCCTTCCATTTCAAAATATTTATGTTAAATTTGACTGAAGTGGATACATACATACATACATATCTTTTTCTATGGACACTAAGTATTTTCAACCTTTCATGTATTTTTTAGGGACGGTTGACTTGTCATTTTGAAAAAAAATGTATGGCGTCGTAGGCACCGGCAGTTTCTAAAACATCACGACATTTGTCTGAAGACAGTAACACTGGAAGATTATGTTCCTTGCCGGGGTAACGAGGAATTTGCAGCGTTCTTTGTTCTATGTGCAAAGGATCTGGAGAGCATTGACATTAAGTTTGTGTACCCACCCGCGGGGTTCACAAAAGTATTTTACGTGGAGCAACAAAGGGTTCTGAAGTGTCACAATAAGGCTTCTAAACATGGTCGTCTTCGATTATTACTAAGTTGCACCCATGTGCGTCAGTACTTAATAAATAGGAGTGTTGAATATCTCGATTTGACGGATCCATTCAGTTGTTCATACTGAAGAATAGGTCTTGAGATGGTTGCTCATGTTCTTGGGAGTATTTTATTGTCGTGAAGTTTTGGAGTTTGCGTTTTGTGTGAACCTTGTCGAACAATTGTTGTTCTGTTTGCACTGTTTGTAGGCTTTGTTTGTCTTTGTGCTGTGAGCAGCCACGGAGGAGCTTGCAACTAATGAAATCAATCTACCTTTCTGTCTTTTTATGTTTATGCTACTTTATGTCATAGTCGCTAGTCATGTGGAAATGCGCCAATAAACGTGTGTCCCTTTCTGTCTCTCGAAATGGCTCTTACGTGTCTCACAGAGTAAGCAGAAAGTGTTGACATATAAACCCGATTCTGTTAGGTTTCCGTAATAAACGCACATACGTGCCCATGCCTCTGTGGTCGTCGCGTGCGTGCCTCTTCTTCTGACGGAGTCCACCGAGCCATTCGAAATAGAAACAGAAAATATTTGTGCGTGACTGTATATAATAGCTCGCCATGCCTTTAAGGGCTTTATGCCCGTGCTTGCGACCCTGAAACACACACGTGCACGAACGTCCACGCCTTTATCAAATAATATACGTAGAATCAAGAAAGAAGCATTACGCGACTCAATACGGTGTCGTGTCCTAATGGAATTCCCGTCCGTGCTTTTAAATACAAGGAGTCAGCGTCTCTAACGTAGGCCATTCCGTGCCTCACAGAGTAAGCGCACGCGGCTGTGCGTAACACAAAGGTTCAGTTCTGTGGGCTAAACGCC
>NW_021281220.1:0-2223 GCF_002162155.2 Triticum dicoccoides
GGCAGAACCTAATGGGCAGCAGGAGCACGCCGGACCAACTAGTTGGAGCGGAGGGGCTTAGGGGCACGGATCTCGCCGGCCATGGCGGACGGTGGCTTCGGGTGCTCGCGGGGCAGCGGCTACGGGGCGTGCGTGAAGAAAAAGGCGGAGGGGAGCGATTCAGTGGCTCACGGCAAGTCTTCCAGTGCAGACGGTGGGGCCGGGGAGGAGTCGGAGCGAGCGGGGCGGCGAGGCGAATCTCCGGTGACCCGAGGAGGATGAAGGGTCGGGGACGGTGCTTCAAGGCATCCTGCGTCATGTGGCTCGGCGGAGAGGACCGGGGCGTCACGGCGGAGCTCGGGGGCGCGTCGGAGAGGCTCGGAGGTGGCTCTGGCCGCAGCAACTGCAGGCGGCGACGACGGTGGCGTTCGGCCGTGCGCGTGAGAGAGAGAGAGAGGAGGGGATGAGGGCGAGGGAGAGTGCGAGAGAGGTCGGGGGATGCGTGGCATCGCTAGGGAGGGCCGGAGCGACGAGGAGGCAGGCAGGGAGGCAGGAGGTGGCCGGTGCGTGGCCTGCGCGCGGTGAGCACGCGCCCCTGCCTTCTGGCGCGAGGTAGGGGGTGACTGGCGCTGGCCACTCGGCTGGGCCGGCACAGTGCCGGGCCAGCAGTGGCCCAGGTAAGCTCTCTCTCTTCTCTGTTTTCTAAATTGTTTCTATTTTCTATTTTTCTGTAATTGTTTTGGGTTTAGTTTTAACACCAAACCATTTTATAAAATCCTGAAAATAATTATGTGGCTAGAACTAAAATATCCCAAACCACATAAAATGTTCTAGAATTATTGGGCATATATTAATTATATAAATAATATATATCCAATGCAAAAAGTTGTTGAATTAATTCAAAGGCCCAAAATAAATGTTTCTGAGATACCAAAAACATTGGTTTGAATTTTACCTCTTGCCAATATTTTCGGAGACTAAGAGGAACATTTTCTTGGACTTCTTTGAAGACATTTTAATGTTGATTATTTTTTAACTGGTTTCTGAGGGTTTCAACAACCTCAATTCAACTTTCTTTGGAATTTAAACATGATGGCATGATGAACAAGCAAAGTCAAGCAAGGGCTGAACTGGGGCTGTGACATACCTCCAACTAACAAGAGTCCCGGGGGGAGTTTTGTTTGCAATTATTTTGATTTGATTTGCATAAAGCATGGGACTGGGCATCCCGGTGACCACCCCTTTTCTCGTGAGTGAGGAGCGGAGTCCACTCCTCTTGAGAATGACCCGCCTAACATGGAAGATACGGACATCCCTAGTTGATACATGAGCTATTCTAGCATACAAGACACGATATTTATTTGAAGGTTTAGAGTTTGTCACATACAAATTTACTTGGAACGGCAGGTAGATACCGTATATAGGTAGGTATGGTGGACTCATATGGAATAACTTTGGGGTTTATGGGATTGGATGCACAAGCAGTATTCCCACTTAGTACAGGTGAAGGCTAGAAAAACACTGGGAAGCGGCTAGCTAGAGAGCGACAACAGTCATGAACATGCATTAAAATTAATCAACCATGAAAATAAATATCGTGAAGGCTATGTTGATTTTGTTTCAACTACATGCGTGAACATGCGCCAAGTCAAGTCACTTAAATCATTCAGAGGAGGATACCGCCCTATCATACCACATCACAACCATTTTAATAGCATGTTGGCACGCAAGGTAAATCATTATAAGCTCCTAGCTAATCAAGCATGGCACAAGAAACTATGATCCCTAGTTGTCATTGCAAACATGTTTATTCATAATAGGCTGAATCTGGAACGATGAACTAATCATATTTACAAAAACAAAAGAGGTCGAGTTCATACTAGCTTTTCTCATCTCAGTCAGTCCATCATATATCGTCATAATTGCCTTTCACTTGCACGACCGAACGATGTGGATAATAATAATAGTGCACGTGCATTGGACTAAGCTGGAATCTGCAAGCATTCAATAAACAGCAGAAGACAAGGAAATATGGGCTCTTTTGTCAGATCAACAATTATGCATATAAGAGCTACTTGAACAATTTAATCATGGTCTTCTCCTATTGACCCCCAAAGAAAAGAAAAGAAATAAAACTATTTACATGGGAAAGCTCCCAACAAGCAAAGAAGGACAGGAAATATTTTTGGGTTTTCTTTTAATTACTACTACAAGCATGGAAATTAAAACTAGCTAAAATCTACA
>NW_021281221.1:0-2223 GCF_002162155.2 Triticum dicoccoides
GGCAGAACCTAATGGGCAGCAGGAGCACGCCGGACCAACTAGTTGGAGCGGAGGGGCTTAGGGGCACGGATCTCGCCGGCCATGGCGGACGGTGGCTTCGGGTGCTCGCGGGGCAGCGGCTACGGGGCGTGCGTGAAGAAAAAGGCGGAGGGGAGCGATTCAGTGGCTCACGGCAAGTCTTCCAGTGCAGACGGTGGGGCCGGGGAGGAGTCGGAGCGAGCGGGGCGGCGAGGCGAATCTCCGGTGACCCGAGGAGGATGAAGGGTCGGGGACGGTGCTTCAAGGCATCCTGCGTCATGTGGCTCGGCGGAGAGGACCGGGGCGTCACGGCGGAGCTCGGGGGCGCGTCGGAGAGGCTCGGAGGTGGCTCTGGCCGCAGCAACTGCAGGCGGCGACGACGGTGGCGTTCGGCCGTGCGCGTGAGAGAGAGACAGAGGAGGGGATGAGGGCGAGGGAGAGTGCAAGAGAGGTCGGGGGATGCGTGGCGTCGCTAGGGAGGGCCGGAGCGACGAGGAGGCAGGCAGGGAGGCAGGAGGTGGCCGGTGCGTGGCCTGCGCGCGGTGAGCACGCGCCCCTGCCTTCTGGCGCGAGGTAGGGGGTGACTGGCGCTGGCCACTCGGCTGGGCCGGCACAGTGCCGGGCCAGCAGTGGCCCAGGTAAGCTCTCTCTCTTCTCTGTTTTCTAAATTGTTTCTATTTTCTATTTTTCTGTAATTGTTTTGGGTTTAGTTTTAACACCAAACCATTTTATAAAATCCTGAAAATAATTATGTGGCTAGAACTAAAATATCCCAAACCACATAAAATGTTCTAGAATTATTGGGCATATATTAATTATATAAATAATATATATCCGATGCAAAAAGTTGTTGAATTAATTCAAAGGCCCAAAATAAATGTTTCTGAGATACCAAAAACATTGGTTTGAATTTTACCTCTTGCCAATATTTTCGGAGACTAAGAGGAACATTTTCTTGGACTTCTTTGAAGACATTTTAATGTTGATTATTTTTTAACTGGTTTCTGAGGGTTTCAACAACCTCAATTCAACTTTCTTTGGAATTTAAACATGATGGCATGATGAACAAGCAAAGTCAAGCAAGGGCTGAACTGGGGCTGTGACATACCTCCAACTAACAAGAGTCCCGGGGGGAGTTTTGTTTGCAATTATTTTGATTTGATTTGCATAAAGCATGGGACTGGGCATCCCGGTGACCACCCCTTTTCTCGTGAGTGAGGAGCGGAGTCCACTCCTCTTGAGAATGACCCGCCTAACATGGAAGATACGGACATCCCTAGTTGATACATGAGCTATTCTAGCATACAAGACACGATATTTATTTGAAGGTTTAGAGTTTGTCACATACAAATTTACTTGGAACGGCAGGTAGATACCGTATATAGGTAGGTATGGTGGACTCATATGGAATAACTTTGGGGTTTATGGGATTGGATGCACAAGCAGTATTCCCACTTAGTACAGGTGAAGGCTAGAAAAACACTGGGAAGCGGCTAGCTAGAGAGCGACAACAGTCATGAACATGCATTAAAATTAATCAACCATGAAAATAAATATCGTGAAGGCTATGTTGATTTTGTTTCAACTACATGCGTGAACATGCGCCAAGTCAAGTCACTTAAATCATTCAGAGGAGGATACCGCCCTATCATACCACATCACAACCATTTTAATAGCATGTTGGCACGCAAGGTAAATCATTATAAGCTCCTAGCTAATCAAGCATGGCACAAGAAACTATGATCCCTAGTTGTCATTGCAAACATGTTTATTCATAATAGGCTGAATCTGGAACGATGAACTAATCATATTTACAAAAACAAAAGAGGTCGAGTTCATACTAGCTTTTCTCATCTCAGTCAGTCCATCATATATCGTCATAATTGCCTTTCACTTGCACGACCGAACGATGTGGATAATAATAATAGTGCACGTGCATTGGACTAAGCTGGAATCTGCAAGCATTCAATAAACAGCAGAAGACAAGGAAATATGGGCTCTTTTGTCAGATCAACAATTATGCATATAAGAGCTACTTGAACAATTTAATCATGGTCTTCTCCTATTGACCCCCAAAGAAAAGAAAAGAAATAAAACTATTTACATGGGAAAGCTCCCAACAAGCAAAGAAGGACAGGAAATATTTTTGGGTTTTCTTTTAATTACTACTACAAGCATGGAAATTAAAACTAGCTAAAATCTACA
>NW_021281222.1:0-977 GCF_002162155.2 Triticum dicoccoides
TACAAGAACATGATCAATCTCATACATCACATATATCATTCATCACATCCTTTGGCCATATCACATCACATAGCATACCCTGCAAAAACAAGTTAGACGTCCTCTAATTGTTGTTTGCATGTTTTACGTGGCTGCTATGGGTTTCTAGCAAGAACGTTTCTTACCTACGCATGAACCACAACGTGATATGCCAATTGCTATTTACCCTTCATAAGGACCCTTTTCATCGAATCCGATCCGACTAAAGTGGGAGAGACAGACACCCGCCAGCCACCTTATGCAACTAGTGCATGTTTGTCGGTGGAACCGGTCTCACGTAAGTGTACGTGTAAGGTTGGTCCGGGCCGCTTCATCCCACGATGCCGCCGAATCAAGATAAGACTAGTAACGGCAAGCATATTGAACAATATCGACGCCCACAACTACTTTGTGTTCTACTCGTGCAAAGAATCTATGCAATAGACCTAGCTCATGATGCCACTGTTGGGGAACGTAGCAGAAATTCAAAATTTTCCTACGTGTCACCAAGATCTATCTATGGAGAGACTAGCAACGAGGGGAAGGAGAGTGCATCTACATACCCTTGTAGATCGCTAAGCGGAAGCGTTCAAGTGAACGGGGTTGATGGAGTCGTACTCGTCATGATTCAGATCACCGATGATCCTAGTGCCGAATGGACGGCACCTCCGCGTTCAACACACGTACAGCTCGACGATGTCTCCCACGCCTTGATCCAGCAAGGAGAGAGGGAGAGGTTGAGGAAGACTCCATCCAGCAGCAGCACAACGGCGTGGTGGTGATGGAGGAGCGTGGCAATCCTGCAGGGCTTCGCCAAGCACCTACGGGAGAGGAGGAGGTGTCACGGGAGGGAGGGAGGCGCCAAGGGCTCAGGTATGGATGCCCTCCCTCCCCTCCACTATATATAGGGGCAGGGGAGAGGGGGGAGGCGCAGCCTTGCCCCTTCCTCCAAGGAAAGG
>NW_021281223.1:0-6260 GCF_002162155.2 Triticum dicoccoides
CCGCATAAAACAATAGATACTTTCGGAGATACCTGTAGTGCACCTTTATAGTCACCCAGTTACGTTGTGACGTTTGATACACCCAAAGCACTCCTACGGTATCCAGGAGTTACACGATCTCATGGTCAAAGGAAGAGATACTTGACATTGGCAAAGCTCTAGCAAACGAACTACACGATCTTTGTGCTATGCTTAGGATTGGGTCTTGTCCATCACATCATTCTCCTAATGATGTGATCCCGTTATCAATGACATCCAATGTCCATAGCCAGGAAACCATGACTATCTGTTGATCACAACGAGCTAGTCAACTAGAGGCTCACTAGGGACATATTGTGGTCTATGTATTCACACGTGTATTACGATTTCCGGATAATACAGTTATAGCATGAATAAAAGACAATTATCATGAACAAGGAAATATAATAATAATACTTTTATTATTGCCTCTAGGGCATATTTCCAACAGTCTCCCTCTTGCACTAGAGTCAATAATCTAGTTCACATCGCCATGTGATTAACACTCACAGGTCACATCACCATGTGACTAATACCCAAGAGTTTACTAGAATCAGTAGTCTAGTTCACATCACTATGTGATTAATACTCAATGAGTTTTAAGTTTGATCATGTTGCTTGTGAGAGAGGTTTTAGTCAACGGGTCTGAACCTTTCAGATCCGTGTGTGTTCTACAAATCTCTATGTCATCTCCTAGATGCAGCTACCACGCTCTATTTGGAGCTATTCCAAATAACTGTTCTACTTGGAGCTATTCTAAATTGTTGCTCCATTATATGTATCCGGTATCTCTACTCAGAGCTATCCGGATAGGTGTCAAGCTTGCATCGACGTAACCCTTTACGACGAACTCTTTTACCACCTCCATAATCGAGAAAAATTCCTTAGTCCACTAGTTACTAAGGATAACTTTGACCGCTGTCTGTGAGCCATTCTTGGATCACTCTTGTACCCCTTGACTGACTCATGGCAAGGCACACTTCAGGTGCGGTACACAGCATAGCATACTGAAGAGCCTACATCTTAAGCATAGGGGACGACCTTCGTCCTTTCTCTCTATTCTGCCGTGGTCGAGCTTTAAGTCTTAACTTCGTACCTTACAACTCAGGCAAGAACTCCTTCTTTGACTGGTCCATCTTGAACACCTTCAAGATCATGTCAAGGTATGTGCTCATTTGAAAGTATTATTAAGTATTTTGATCTATCCTTATAGATCTCGATGCTCAATGTTCAAGTAGCTTAATCCAGGTTTTCTATTGAAAAACACCTTTCAAATAACCCTATATGCTTTCTAGAAATTCTACATCATTTCTAATCAACATATACTCATCAGAAATTCTATAGTGCTCCCACTCACTTCTTTGGAAATACAAGTTTCTCATAAACTTTGTATAAACCCAAAATCTTTGATCATCATCAAAGCATACATTCCAACTCCGAGATGCTTACTCCAGTCCTTAGAAGGATTGTTGGAGCTTTGCATACTTATTAGCATCTTTCGGGATTGACAAAACCTTCCGGTTGTATCACATACAACCTTTCCTCAAGAAAATTGTCGAGGAAACAATGTTTTGACATCCTATCTGCAAGATTTCATAAATAATGCAGTAATCGCTAATATAATTCCAACAGACTCTTAGCATCGCTACGAGTGAGAAAATCTCATCGTAGTCAACTCCTTGAACTTGTCGGAAAACATCTTAACGACAAGTCGAGCTTTCTTAATGGTGACATTTACCATCATTGTCCGTCTTCCTTTTGAAATCCATCTGTACTCATTAGCCTTACGACCATCGAGTCGTTCTGCCAAAGTCTACACTTTGTTTTCATACATGGATCCTCTCTCGGATTTTATGGCCTCAAGCCATTTATCGGAATCCGAGCCCACCATCGCTTCTCCATAGCTCGTAGGTTCATTGTTGTCTAGCAACATGACTTTCAAGGCAGGATTACCGTACCACTCTGAAGTAGTACGTATCCTTGTCACCCTACGAGGTACGGCAGTGATTTGATCCGAAACTTCATGATCAATATCATAAGCTTCCACTCCAATTGGTGTAGGTGCCACGGGAACAACTTCCTGTGCCCTGCTACACACTGGTTGAAGTGATGGTTCAATAACCTCATCAAGTCTCCACCATCCTCCCACTCAACTCTTTCGAGAGAAACCTTTCCTCGAGAAAGGGCCCGATTCTAGAAACAATCCATATTGCTTTCGGATCTGAATTAGGAGGTATACCCAACTATTTTGGGTTTCCTATGAAGATGCATTTTATCCGCTTTGGGTTCGAGCTTATCAACCTGAAACTTTTTCATATAAGCGTCGCAGCCCCAAACTTTTAAGAAACGACAACTTAGGTTTCTCTAAACCATAATTCATATGGTGTCATCTCAACGGAATTACGTGGTGCCCTATTTAAAGTGAATGTGGTTGTCTCTAATGCCTAACCCATGAACAATAGTGGTAATTCGATAAGAGACATCATGGTACGCACCATATCCAATAGGGTGCAACTATGATGTTCGGACACACCATCACACTATGGTGTTCCAGGCAGTATTAATTGCGAAACAATTTCCACAATGTCTTAATTGTGTGCCAAAACTCATAACTCAGATATTCATCTCTATGATCATATCATAGACATTTTGTCCTCTTGTCACAATGATCTTCTACTTCACTCTGAAATTATTTGAACCATTCAATAATTCAGACTTGTGTTTCATCAAGTAAATATTCTCAACATCTACTCGAATCATCTGTGAAGTAAGAACATAACGATATTCACTGCATGCCTCAGCACTCATTGGACTACACACATCAAAATGTGTTACTTCCAACAAGTTGCTATCTTGTTCCATCTTACTGAAACCGAGGCTTTTCAGTCATCTTGCCCATGTGGTATGATTTGCATATCTCAAGTGATTCAAAATCAAGTGAGTTCAAACGGTCCATTTGCATGGAGTTTCTTCATGCATATATACCAATAGACATGGTTCGCATGTCCCAAACTTTTCAAAAATGAGTGAGTCCAAAGATCCATCAACATGGAGCTTCTTCATGCGTTTTATACCATTATGACTTACATGGCAGTGCCACAAGTAAGTGGTACTATCATTACTATCTTATATCTTTTGGCATGAAAATGTGTATCCCTACGATCAAGATTCAATAAACCATTCCTATAGGTGCAAGAGCACTCATTCAGGTTTAATACTAATCTTGATGGTAGAGGGAGAGTGCGATGTTTGATCATATCAAACTTGGAAACACTTCCAACACATATCGTCAGCTCACCTTTAGCTAGTCTCCGTTTATTCCGTAGCTTTTATTTCGAGTTACTAACACTTAGCAACCGAACCGGTATCTAATACCCTGGTGCTACTAGGAGTACTAGTAAAGTACACATTAACATAATGTATATCCAATATACTTCTATCGACCTTGCCAGCCTTCTCATCTACCAAGTATCTAGGGTAATTCTGCTCCAGTGGTTGTTCCCCTTATTACAGAAGCACTTAGTCTCGGGTTTGGGTTCAACCTTGGATTTCTTCACTGGAGCAGCAGCTGATTTGCTGTTTCATGAAGTATCCCTTCTTGCCCTTGCCCTTCTTGAAACTAGTGGTCTCACTGACCATCAACGATTGATGCTCCTTCTTGATTTCTACTTTCGCGGTGTCAAACAGTGCGAATATCTCAAGGATCATCATATCTATCCCTGATATGTTATAGTTCACCACGAAGCTCTAGCAGCTTGGTGGTAATGACTTTGGGGAAACATCACTATCTCATCTGGAAGATCAACTCCCACTCGATTCAAGTGATTGTTGCACTCAGACAATCTGAGCACAAGCTCATCGATTGAGCTTTCTCCCTTAGTTTGCAGGCTAAGAAAATCGTCGGAGGTCTTATACCTCTTGACGTGGGCGCGAGCCTGAAATCCTAATTTCAGCCCTCGAAACATCTCATATGTTCCGCGACGTTTCGAAAACGTCTTTGGTGCCTCTACTTAAACCATTTAACTGAACTATCACGTAGTTATCAAAACGTGTATGTCTGATGTTCGCAACATCGACAAACGACGTTGGGGTTCAGCATACTGAGCGGTGCATTAAGGACATAAGCTTTCTACTGATCGCATAATCGCTACTATCAACTTTCAACTATAATTTTCTCTAGGAACATATCTAAACAGTAGAACTATAGCGCGAGCTACGACATAATTTGCAAAGGGTCTTTTGACTATGTTCAGGATAATTAAGTTCATCTTATGAACTCTCACTTAGATAGACATCCCTCTAGTCATCTAAGTGATTACATGATCCGAGTCAACTAGGCCGTGTCCGATCATCACGTGAGACGGACTAGTCTTCATCGGTGAACATCTTCATGTTGATCGTATCTACTATACACTCATGCTCGACCTTTCGGTCTCCGTGTTCCGAGGCCATGTCTGCACATGCTAGGCTCGTCAAGTTAACCCTAAGTGTTTTCGCTGTGTAAAACTGTCTTACACCCGTTGTATGTGAACGTAAGAATCCATCACACCCGATCATCACGTGGTGCTTAGAAGCGACGAACTGTAGCAACGGTGCACAGTTAGGGGAGAACACTTCTTGAAATTTTGTAAGGGATCATCTTATTTACTACCGTCGTCCTAAGTAAACAAGATGCATAAACATGATAAACATCACATGCAATCAAATAGTTACATGATATGGCCAATATCATTTTGCTCCTTTTGATCTTCATCTTCGGGGCTCCATGATCATCATCGTCACCGGCATGACACCATGATCTCTATCATCATGATCTCCATCATCGTGTCTTCATGAAGTTGTCACGCCAACGACTACTTCTACTTCTATGGCTAACGCGTTTAGCAATAAAGTAAAGTAAGTTACATGGCGTTCTTCAATGACACGCAAGTCATACAAAAAATAAAGACAACTCCTATGGCTCCTGCCGGTTGTCATACTCATCGACATGCAAGTCGTGAATCCTATTACAAGAACATGATCAATCTCATACATCACATATCATTCATCACATTCTTCTTGGCCATATCACATCACATAGCATACCCTGCAAAAACAAGTTAGACGTCCTCTAATTGTTGTTGCATGTTTTACGTGGCTGCTATGGGTTTCTAGCAAGAACGTTTCTTACCAACGCAAGACCACAACGTGATATGCCAATTGCTATTTACCCTTCATAAGGACCCTTTTCATCGAATCCGTTCCGACTAAAGTGGGAGAGACTGGCACCCGCTAGCCACCTTATGCACCAAGTGCATGTCAATCGGTGGAACCTGTCTCATGTAAGAGTACGTGTAAGGTCGGTCCGGGCCGCTTCATCCCACAATACCGTCGAAACAAGATTGGACTAGTAACGGTAAGCATATTGAACAACATCAACGCCCACAACTACTTTGTGTTCTACTCGTGCAAAGAATCTACGCAATAGACCTAGCTCATGATGCCACTGTTGGGGAACGTAGCAGAAATTCAAAAAAATTCCTACGTAACACCAAGATCTATCTATGGAGAGACCAGCAACGAGTAGAAAGGAGAGTGCATCTACATACCCTTGTAGATCGCTAAGCGGAAGCGTTCAAGTGAATGGGGTTGATGGAGTCGTACTCGTCGTGATTCAGATCACCGATGATCAAGTGCCGAACGGACAGCACCTCCGCGTTCAACACACGTACAGCTCGGTGACGTCTCCCACGCCTTGATCCAGCAAGGGGAGAGGGAGAGGTTGAGGAAGACTCCATCCAGCAGCAGCACAACGGCGTGGTGGTGATGGAGGAGCATGGCAATCCTGCAGGGCTTCGCCAAGCACCTACGGGAGAGGAGGAGGTGTCACGGGAGGGAGGGAGGCGCCAAAGGCTCAGGTATGGATGCCCTCCCTCCCCTCCACTATATATAGGGGCAGGGGAGAGGGGGGAGGCGCAGCCTTGCCCCCTCCTCCAAGGAAGGGGTGCGGCTAAGGAGGGGGGAGGAGTCCATCCTCCCCAAGGCACCTCGGAGGTGCCTTCCCCCTTTAGGACTCTCCCCTTTTTCCTTTATCTTGGCGCATGGGCCTCTAGGGGCTGGTGCCCTTGGCCCATGTAGGCCAAGGCGCACCCCCTACAGCCCATGTGGCCCCCCGGGGCAGGTGGCCCCACCCGGTGGGCCCCCGGGACCCTTCCGGTGGTCCCGGTACAATACCGATGACCCCGAAACTTGTCCCGATGGCC
>NW_021281223.1:9360-10079 GCF_002162155.2 Triticum dicoccoides
GGTGCTTTAGTGCCGGTATGATCGCATCCGACAAGTTACTCCCGTCTTCGTCCCTTATGCTTGCCCCTCCCAGCTCCACTACAAAGACGATTGTACTTTGCTTTGCCCGCCGCTACACGCGTGAATAATGACCAACGAGCTAAAACTTACCGAAAACGTGCAAAATAATAAAACATGGCAAATATATGTCGCGGCTGTGAGTTTTCTTTTGCACGCCGTGCAAATTTTTTTTTAAAAAAGGGAATGCAACATGAGGACTTCCCAGGAGGTCACCCATCCTAGTACTACTCTCGCCCAAGCACGCTTAACTTCGGTGTTCTGATGGGATCCGGTGCTTTAGTGCTAGTATGATCGACTTACCGCAAACGTGCAAAATAATAAAACGTGGTAAATATATGTCGCGGCCGTGAGTTTTCTTTTGCACGCCGTGCAAAAAAAATTTAAAAAGGGAATGCAACACGAGTACTTCCCAGGAGGTCACCCATCCTAGTACTACTGTCGCCCAAGCACGCTTAACTTCGAAGTTCTGATGGGATCCGGTGCTTTAGTGCTGGTATGATCGCATCCAAGATGTTACGCCCGTCTTCGTCCCTTATGCTTGCCCCTCCCAGCTCCACTACAAAGACGATTGTACTTTGCTTTGCTCGCCGCTACACGCGTGAATAATGACCAACGAGATAAACTTACCGCAAACGTGCAAAATAATAAAACGTGGTAAA
>NW_021281223.1:10489-11159 GCF_002162155.2 Triticum dicoccoides
GTATGATCGCATCCGACATGTTACCCCCATCTTCGTCCCTTATGCTTGCCCCTCCCAGCTCCACTACAAAGACGATTGTACTTTGCTTTGCCCGCCACTACATGCGTGAATAATGACCAACGAGCTAAAACTTACCTCAAACGCGCAAAATAATAAAACGTGGTAAATATATGTCGCGGCCGTGAGTTTTCTTTTGCACGCCGCGCAAAAAAAAATTAAAAAGGGAATGCAACACGAGGACTTCCTAGGAGGTCACCCATCCAAGTACTACTCTCGCCCAAGCATGCTTAACTTCAGAGTTCTGATGGGGTCCGGTGGTTTAGTGCTGGTATGATCGCATCCACACGAGGACTTCCAAGGAGGTCACCCATCCTAGTACTACTCTCGCCCAAGCACGCTTAACTTCGGAGTTCTGATAGGATCCGGTGCTTTAATGCTGGTATGATCGCATCCAACATGTTACCCCCGTCTTCGTCCCTTATGCTTGCCCCTCCCAGCTCCACTACAAAGACGATTGTACTTTGCTTTGCCCGCCGCTACACGCGTTAATAATGACCAACGAGCTAAAACTTACCGCAAACGTGCAATGTAATAAAATGTGGTAAATATATGTCACGGCCGTGAGTTTTCTTTTGCACGCCGCGCAATAAAAATTAAAAAGGGAATGCAA
>NW_021281223.1:11781-12601 GCF_002162155.2 Triticum dicoccoides
GGAGATACCTGTAGTGCACCTTTATAGTCACCCAGTTACGTTGTGACGTTTGATACACCCAAAGCACTCCTACGGTATCCAGGAGTTACACGATCTCATGGTCAAAGGAAGAGATACTTGACATTGGCAAAGCTCTAGCAAACGAACTACACGATCTTTGTGCTATGCTTAGGATTGGGTCTTGTCCATCACATCATTCTCCTAATGATGTGATCCCGTTATCAACGACATCCAATGTCCATAGCCAGGAAACCATGACTATCTGTTGATCACAACGAGCTAGTCAACTAGAGGCTCACTAGGGACATATTGTGGTCTATGTATTCACACGTGTATTACGATTTCCGGATAATACAGTTATAGCATGAATAAAAGACAATTATCATGAACAAGGAAATATAATAATAATACTTTTATTATTGCCTCTAGGGCATATTTCCAACACCAGCTCCACTACAAAGACGATTGTAGTTTGCTTTGCCCGCCGCTACACGCGTGAATAATGACCAACGAACTAAAACTTACCGCAAACGTGCAAAATAATAAAACGTGGTAAATATATGTCGCGGCCGTGAGTTTTCTTTTGCACGCCGTGCAAAAAAAATTTTAAAAAGGGAATGCAACACGAGGACTTCCCAGGGGGTCACCCATCCTAGTACTACTCTCGCCCAAGCATGCTTAACTTCGGAGTTCTGATGGGATCCGGTGCTTTAGTGCTGGTAGGATCGCATCCGACATGTTACCCCCGTCTTCGTCCCTTATGCTTGCCAATCCCAGCTCCACTACAAAGACGATTGTACTTTGCTTTGCCCGCCGCTAC
>NW_021281223.1:17216-17801 GCF_002162155.2 Triticum dicoccoides
GGAGTTCTGATGGGATCCGGTGCTTTAGTGCTGGTATGATCGCATCCGACATGTTACCCCCGTCTTCGTCCCATGTGCTTGCCCCTCCCAGCTCCACTACAAAGACGATTGTACTTTGCTTTGCCCGCCGCTACACGCGTGAATAATGACCAACGAGCTAAAACTTACCGCAAACGTGCAAAATAATAAAACATGGCAAATATATGTCGCGGCCGTGAGTTTTCTTTTGCACGCTGTGCAAATTTTTTTTTAAAAAGGGAATGCAA
Organism: Triticum dicoccoides; assembly: GCF_002162155.2. Lineage (NCBI taxonomy): Eukaryota > Viridiplantae > Streptophyta > Magnoliopsida > Poales > Poaceae > Triticum > Triticum dicoccoides. The sequence continues at coordinate 17,483 of NW_021281223.1, forward strand.
CATGAGGACTTCCCAGGAGGTCACCCATCCTAGTACTACTCTCGCCCAAGCACGCTTAACTTCGGTGTTCTGATGGGATCCGGTGCTTTAGTGCTAGTATGATCGACTTACCGCAAACGTGCAAAATAATAAAACGTGGTAAATATATGTCGCGGCCGTGAGTTTTCTTTTGCATGCCGTGCAAAAAAAATTTAAAAAGGGAATGCAACACGAGGACTTCCCAGGAGGTCACCCATACTAGTACTACTCTCACCCAAGCATGCTTAACTTCGGAGTTCTGATGGGATCCGGTACTTTAGTGCTGGTATGATCGCATCCG
>NW_021281224.1:0-2275 GCF_002162155.2 Triticum dicoccoides
GAATCATACTCTTCTGGTGCTTCGCCAGATAAAATTTCAACACTGCAACTTCATCGAACGTGAGAAGTGAATGAAAGGTTATGCATTGGAGAAGTGGGAGTCGACCTTGAACTTGTGTTCATGCCCATGGACACGATGTAGATCTTATCATTAAAGCTTCTTTTAAATGAATTGTTCCTTTGGTATAAGTTCATCTTATATCTAGGATCTGGCCTTTTGCAACCGTGGTTCCGACCATGATTGTTCTTCTTTGATCTCATTTCTCGGACAAGTTAAAACAATTGTCTTCTATGGATCAATACACCAGTCCCACCTTTACTTTGATCTTGTGTCGAGTATTACCCCCCTGGTATCTCGAGATTATCATGGAACTGCATAACTCCTTATGAGTTCTTCATCAAGTGCTACCTTCCCACTGATTCCAATTTTTCGCGAGCTCTGAGTTATTGAACAATCAAAGAGACCGATAACTGAACCGAGTCCGCACTACGGTTCAACAACTCTTCGGTAAGCTTCTATAAGTACGAGTTTGTACCCGATCACGCCATTCCTAGCCTGTTTGGCTATATCATTGTCGTGACGATTCTAACGGTGCTACCTGGTCCTTATTCTCGGAGCACCAATTTTCGACGATGAACTAACCTTACATCGATTTTTCCTCGTCATATCAATTCGCCTTGAACAACAAGCTTGGTTTCGAGTTTGTGTCATACCTTTGGTTCCAATAACCTTTCACTTCATCATTACTTGACTTGATGTCGTCACCGATCGATTACATCTTCATGAACTCTCGCGACAAAGGTGTCGTGATCATCAACATTCTGAGCTCATCCAGGATATCAATTGAATTCATGATGAGAAATACCATCCTTGCCCTCGATGAATTGTATTATCATCGACCACTTTATTGCCCTCCCACCAACACAAGCTTGTTCATGTTTGGTGTTATACCTTGAGTTCCTTGCTATCCTGCAATTGTTCTTCTTTACCTTGGAGTATTACCATCCTTTATGTTAAGAATGTTCTGAGATTTGTTCCACCTCTTGAGAATTCTTGACATAGAAATACTTCTCACCATCACCATTCTTTCTTGGTCCCCGTGTTAATACCAACAAGTGAACGGTGTTGTTTGGATTCTTTCCTTCTAGCAACCCTATCTCTTTGAAGTTAATGGTCGAAAGTTCATTCTTAGGCTATTGATTATTGCATCACCATTCTAACATTGGTCATGCAACCCAACCCATATTTCGGGCGCGCCTTTCAACCAATGTTTAATTGTGTATGTTTTCCTCGAGCATACTTCCTTATATCATTTGATCTGACAAATGTTATCTCCTTGTTCACTAGTTGTGGACACCCATCTTTTAGGAATCTCGGTGAATTGCCGTTGAGTTTACCAGACACCTCCTTGTCCTCTCCTTGGGTTAATGATGGACTCTTGATAACGGAAATCACTTCATAGTTCCTTTCCCCGAGAATCTTACAATGTCATCTCGTCAATTTGCGTTGCACCTTTTCTTCTCAGGTATCCTAAGTCTGAGGTATCCTAACACCAACCGGATCTGAATCTCGGTCAGATATGATGGTTGGGACATATCTCCAAGAGTTGTAACATTGATCTCTACGTGACCCGGTAACATGATGTCATGCCTAGCACCCCCCCCCCGGCTGGAGGACCTATCATTATAGATTCCTTTTCAGCAAGGTTATCCATTCATCCATGAGGAAATTGTAAGACTTATTCTACAAGATATTCCTGATGGATCCTTCGTGTTTCCAAAGTCTGATCTTCACACGAAGACCATGTCAAGGCTATCTCGAAACATGTCAATGGTACTCCGATTTTCAACAGGAACATTTGAAGCACGATGCTAAATTTTATTTATCATTTATCCTAACACCGTTGTATGGGTAATGTCATGATATTTCTCTCCCCTTCCCTGAAGGGTTTTCTACGTTATATCCTATCATGGATATCATGCCCCGCTTGTCCTAGGGAAGGATATACCCCTGTAATATGTGTGTATACACATTTTCCTCCCCATTGTTTTGATTAAACCTGGAAATCACCTTTCCTTTCCATTGGTTTATTTAAACCCTTTCTATGATCTATATGATATAAACAATAATAATTCCCTACTTGTGCAAACGCCTTGGTGTACAACTCGGTCAGTAAGACCCTGTTACTTTTGTTGATGACATTTCGGTAACCACCGATGGACGAGAACTTTACCTATTGGTCCGCCTCGTTCAACGAGCAGGAAAATGGTTCTCT
>NW_021281225.1:0-1179 GCF_002162155.2 Triticum dicoccoides
TTAGCTTAGCATAATGATCGTTCAGTTTTATTGCTATTGCTTTCTTCATGCCAGATACATATTCCTTCGACTATGAGATTATGCACCTCCCGGATACCGAAAGAATACCTTATGTGCTATGAAACGTCACAACGTAACTGGGTAATCATAAAGATGATTTATAGGTATCTCCAAAGGTGTTTGTTGAGTTGGCATAGATCGAGATTAGGATTTGTCACTCCGTGTATCAGAGAGGTATCTCTGGGCCCTCTCGGTAATACACATCATAAGCTTTCAAGCAAATTACTAAGGACTTAGTCACGAGGTGATGTATTACGAGACGAGTAAAGAGACTTGCCAGTAACGAGATTGAACTAGGTATAGAGATACCGACGATCGAATCTCGGGCAAGTGACATACTGATGGACAAAGGGAATTATGTATGTTGTCATAACGGTTCGACCGATAAAGATCTTCATAGAGTATGTAGGAGCCAATATGGGCATCCAGGTTCCGCTATTGGTTATCCACTGGAGAGGTGTCTCGGTCATGTCTACATAGTTCTCAAACCCGTCGGGTCCGCACGCTTAACGTTTGTTAACGATACAGTATTATATGAGTTATGTGGTCTGGTGACTGAATGTTGTTCGGAGTCCCGGATGAGATCACGGACATGATGAGGAGTATCGAAATGGTCAAGAGGTAAAGATTGATATATAGGACGATGGTACTCGGAGACCGGAAGTGTTTCGTACAGGGTACTTACCGGTTCACCGGAAAGGTGGTTCGGGCACCCAAGGCAAAGCTATGGGCCTTATGGGCCAAGAGAGGGAACACACCAGCCCACAAGGGGCTGGTGCGCCCCTATAGTGGCCGGCCCTATGAGGAGGAGGAGGAAAGAGGGGAGGGAAAGGAAAGTGCGGAGTAGGACTCCCCCTCCCCTCCCCCCTCTTTCCTTCCCCTTGTTGATACAAGGAAAGGGGGCGCGGCCAGGGCAGGAGCCCTTACTACTAGGAGAAAGCCTACTAGTATGTTTGAAATACCTATAGCAGTAGCGTTGGGTCCAACACTACTGCTAACGCGCTACAACTAAGTTGTAGCAGTAGTGCTGCCCTGACCAGCGCTACTGGTAAGTATGGTTAGCAGTAGCGCTGCCCTGACCAGCGCTACTGGTAAGTACGGTTAGCAGTAGCGCTGGTC
>NW_021281226.1:0-1048 GCF_002162155.2 Triticum dicoccoides
CTTTGTGAAAGACCTATGAGGCGTCTCGATCTATCTCTATAGATCTTGATGCCTAATATATAAGCAGCTTCTCCAAGGTCCTTCATTGAAAAACACTTATTCAAGTAGGCCTTAATGCTGTCCAGAAATTCTATATTATTTCCCATCAAGAGTATGTCATCTACATATAATATGAGAAATGCTACAGAGCTCCCACTCACTTTCTTGTAAACGCAGGCTTCTCCATAAGTCTGCATAAACCCAAACGCTTTGATCATCTCATCAAAGCGAATGTTCCAACTCCGAGATGCTTGCACCAGTCCATAAATGGATCGCTGGAGCTTGCATACTTTGTTAGCGTTCCGAGGATCGACAAAACCTTCCGGCTGCATCATATACAGTTCTTCCTTAAGATGTCCGTTAAGGAATGCCGTTTTGACGTCCATTTGCCATATCTCATAATCATAGTATGCGGCAATTTCTAACATGATTCGGACGGACTTCAGCTTCGCTACGGGAGAGAAAGTCTCGTCGTAGTCAATCCCTTGAACTTGTCGATAACCCTTAGCGACAAGTCGAGCCTTATAGATGGTAACATTTCCATCCGTGTCCATCTTCTTCTTAAAGATCCATTTGTTTTCTATTGCTCGCCGATCATCGGGCAAGTCTGTCAAAGTCCATACTTTGTTTTCATACATGGATTCTATCTCGGATTTCATGGCTTCAAGCCATTTGTTGGAATCCGGGCCCGCCATCGCTTCTTCATAGTTCGAAGGTTCATTGTTGTCTAACAACATGATTTCCAGGACAGGGTTGCCGTACCACTCTGGTGCGGAACGTGTCCTTGTGGACCTACGAAGTTCAGCAGTAACTTGATCCGAAGTACCTTGATCATCATCATTGTTTTCCTCTTCAGTTGGTGTGGGCATCACAGGAACGGTTTCCTGCGCTGCGCCACTTTCCCGCTCAAGAGGTAGTACTTCATCGAGTTCTACTTTCCTCCCACTTACTTCTTTTGAGAGAAACTCTTTTTCCAGAAAGCATCCGTTCTTGGCAACAAAGATCTTGC
>NW_021281227.1:0-1091 GCF_002162155.2 Triticum dicoccoides
ATGATGATGATGATGATGAGGCGAAGCAGGACACAGAAAGTCGTCGCAAAGGAAAAAAGGCCAAGAAGACCGGAAATGACTACCCTCCCGCGTGCTTCACTCTAAGTCAGGAGGAGATCGAGCAGTTTTTCACCTGCCTCCTAGGAGTAAAACTTCCTTACGGTTACGCGGGGAAGATAAGCAGATACCTAGACCCAGCGAAGCAGAAGTTCAGCGGGATGAAGTCTCACGACTGTCACGTGCTGATGACGCAGATACTTCCAGTTGCAATCCGTGGGATCATGGACGCGCACGTCCGTGAAACGCTATTTGGCCTATGCAACTTCTTCGACGTCATCTCTTGGAAGTCGATTGGCGTGAGGCAACTCAGAAGGCTACAGGAAGAGATCGTGGTGATACTATGCGAGCTTGAGATGTACTTCCCGCCCGCATTCTTCGACGTAATGGTGCATCTGCTGGTCCATATAGTGGAGGATATCATCCAACTCGGGCCGACGTTCCTGCACAGCATGATGCCGTTCGAAAGGATGAATGGTGTCATCAAAGGATACGTTCGCAACATGTCACGTCCAGAAGGAAGCATAGCCAGGGGCTTTCTGACCGAAGAGTGCATCTCCTACTGCACGAATTATCTAGGCATCGAGAACCCCGTTGGTCTGCCCATCAACAGGCACCTCGACAGGCTCGCTGGATGGGGTCACCGTGAGGGTCGCCGCGAAATGCATGTCGACTTCGAGGGTCGACTCGCCGACTTTGAAAGAGCAAACCTAGTCGCGCTACAACACATAGACGTGGTCGATCCTTGGGTGGTAGAGCACAAAACCTTTATTAAAAAGACGTACAATGACCGAGGCCAACAGAGGACGGACGGAGATACACTCAAAGAGCACAACTCATGTTTCACGCGTTGGTTCAAGCATAAGCTTCTGTCGTACCCTTTACATGAGGATTCTTCCGCGGAAGAACAACTCATATTCGCCTTGTCACAGGGCGCCGAGCACAACCTGATGACCTATGAGGCGTACGATATCAACGGCTACACATTCTACACCGAGGCCAAGGACATGAAGAGCGATGGTTATCAGAACTCC
>NW_021281228.1:0-1032 GCF_002162155.2 Triticum dicoccoides
TAGGCCTTGCTCGGCACGGTCCGCCTCCTCCTTGTCCCATATAGGCTCCGCCACTCTGTAACCGCCGGGACCGAGTGTGTGTTCCCCTATGTTCAGCTCCCGCATTTGTTTCCCCCACTCACTTGATTGGGAGCTTGCGGTGCTCGAGCAATTGATCTTGAAGTCGTTGTAGTCATCTTCGGTGATCGAAGGATTTTTCTCCTTGATCTTCTCATAACTCTCACCTTTCTCGATCATTCTCTTCACATTGCTTTTCCAAGTAGACAGGGCCTTGCTCATCTTCGTGAGGGCAGCATTGTTCACTTTATTCCCTTTGAGGCTTGTGTTTTCGAATTCAGCGGGGAACTTGTATCGTTTGTGCAGCTTCGTGAAGAGGAGGTGGCGCAAATTCCCCCGGTCAGGATGCCTCAGGTTCTCGGTGTTGATCGAGACGGTGCTCCGGACAATGCACCCGAGCTGAAGCGAGTACCCCTTGACTAATCGTTCGGGCGCCGTTGGATTCCCGTTGGAGTCCACTTCAGTAACTTCCTCCTTGAGGGTGCGGAGCACGATCGGGCGCCGGTCCTTCCGTTGCCTCTTCGGCTGGCTGCTATTTGTGCGTGCGCCGCCATCATCAGTGGTGGCATCCTCGGCGGCACCATCAGTGGTGGCATCAGTGTGGTCATCCTCGGCGGCACCATCCGTGGTCTCAGGATCGGTGGGGAAGGCGGCGGCCTCATACAAGTGAGGTTGTTCCTCCATCTCCTGGGACAGCTCCCAGAATGCCTTGCCGCCCGAACCCCCGGCCTCATCGTTGTGGGCCATGTTTCTCTCTAAATAGAAACAAAGTTTGGTCAAAAAGTTGGTTATTGTCAAGGAACAAGATCATGGTCTCATCATTTAGGGTTTGTCGACACCGAGGCATCCTAAAATCTAAGCTTTTATCATTGAGGGTTTTTCGACGCCAAGGCACCCTAAAAGCCTAACTTTTCATCATTTCGGTTTTTATCGACACCGAGGCACCCTAAAAGCCATGCATTAGTCACAAGTACG
>NW_021281229.1:0-1060 GCF_002162155.2 Triticum dicoccoides
AAAGCCAATTTTTCCCTACTTCAAAGGAATAAAATTTATTTAACTATCATGGTGGTTGTTAAACATTGAGAATGGTTGACAGCATCCTCAATCCCAATTAAAAGTACTCATTAAACCCAAACAAATTATAATAAGTAACGTGTTGAGATCAACAGGATAATCCAAGAACTAGATACTCAAAATGTCCATAACCGGGGACACGGCTAATCATGATTAGTTTGTTACTCTGCAGAGGTTTGCGCACTTTTCCCACAAGACTCGATCGCCTCCGTTTGGTTTCTCGCACTACAGGGTGTTTGAGAAGGCGGATGACCGAGACATAGTCTTTCAGAAGCGCTAGCACCTTACATGTGGGGTAAACCGGTACACCTACATCCCCTACATCTGCTAGTCTACCCCGTAAGAGTTCGCACAACTTAGTCAACTATGCTAGAGCCCATAGTAGCATGTGGCTGCACACAGAAGTTTCTAGCATGAAAAATCTTATGATCCCTTTGAGCCTGGGTGGCGGTCCAAAATAAAAACAGGCAAGTCCTGATAGACATCAGGTGCCTCAATCCACCCAGATGTGTGTTTAAGTTGCCACCTTAGATAAACCATTAAAATTATCAATCTCACATCTGTCATGGATATCACTCACCCAATCCACGTCTACTAGCATAGCATAGCATAATAAGCAAACGTAGAAGTAACTCCCAAGGTTTCATAAGTAACAGGTAATAGGTACTACCTCAATTCTACTTCCCATCCCACAATTTAATTGGATCCTAATCATGCAATGTGAGAGGATTGATCTAATGCAATAAAACATGGGTTGTAGAAAAGATATGATCAAGTGTTACTTGCCTGCAATGTTGATGAAGATGATTCGCACTCAAAACTCTTGATAGATCTAATCGTCATACTCCGGTCAATCTATCGTAGGCAAGCAATAGTAACCACACAATAAGTACTCATCTAATGCACAGGGAAAAATCGAACAAGAGAACGAACCAGAAAGTTCAACTTAAGAACTCCGGTTGCAAAGAAAGAACGAGCCGAACAAACGACGAAAAACAAA
>NW_021281230.1:0-1465 GCF_002162155.2 Triticum dicoccoides
CAGCCGTGTGCCCATGCCGGCGACCGGGCCATCAACCATCCGGCATTCGCTAGGCCGCGAGGTGCAACCATCAGCCATCTGCAGGTCATTGTCTCATTGGCAGATTGTTTTCGCTTCTGCATAATCCGTGAAACCACGAGCATGAATTGATCTTGTCTTTAACAGCTACGTATTTATCCACCTAGTCTTTCGCTTCTTTTTGATCTTCTCTTTGTAGGGCTCTATGGATTTTGCGATTGAGATTTACAACCTTTCTAGAATAAAAATGTAATCATTATCAAGGGCATTCAGACGGTTCCTTCCCTCCAAAAGATTTCAACTTAGATCTTGAGGATCAAAGTGGCCACAAAACAAGGTTTCGGGTTTGCAGATGATATCAAGTAATATGTTGATTTCTCTGTTCAACAAATCTTTTATAAATAATAAAATTTCAACCATAGTGGGCTTGAAACATGGTTCTAATCCCTCATCAGAAGACAAAAAAAATGTTATAGAAAAGAACATGCATATGGAGGCACCAAATGTGTTGATGTTGGCCAAGGTAAGCATAGCTGCCTTATGCGATTTTCCCCCTATTATAAGAAGCATGTGCATCTTTTAGATAGCTACATATCGAGGTAAAAATAATAGTGGTATATGTAAATGTCCCAATAGGTATATATTAAGGAGCCCCAGCTTCTAGGTTGGCCCTAGGCCCCAAAGATCTCTGGACCGGCCCTCCTTGAAGCTCGCGAGGATGGTAGCGCCGGCTCTCTGGATGGTTCCAACGACTGCACTGGAGACATGGAAGAGCCATGGGACATTGCAAAAGTGTCAACTTTTGCTTGGTGGTGATAGTGTGTGGCGTCTCTAACAAAGTGGGTAGGGGTAGACAAGGTGGTGGCTACACGGCTTGCTGGAGGCACTGGTTGGGAAGAAGGGTTTTTATTGTTGAAAGGCGACGAAGAAGGGTTGTAGGAGGTGGTGTTGGTTAGTAGATAAAAGTGTCTCCAGACAAGAAAAAAAAGGTATTAAAAGGGGGTTGGGAGAAATATATTTTTTCATTTTGTTGAGATGAAGGGGCAATTTTTGGGAATTAAATGGTTTTTATGTGTCTAAGTGCTCTAATCCAGATTAGTATTGTACTCTCCTAATTGTTTGATGTCTCCAATATTTTTATGCGTTTGATTATTTTTTATTTTGCTTGTTTCTTACTGTTTGATTTTTAAGTATTTCAACTTTTGGAGTCCTTCAATTATTTTTATTGTGGAAATGAAAAAAATTAGATTTACTGAAGTGTTATTTCTTGATTTCACTAGCCTATTAAAATTTAAAAATCAGATATTAGGGAATTTATGTGAATAGACAGGAATACTAGGTTATATATGAGAAGATTAACCCGTGAGTTGGTACCAGTTGATTGGCTAGGTATGTCCCACTACCTAGTGACACCATTATAAATGCATTAGAGGGTAATGCACGATTT
>NW_021281231.1:0-1299 GCF_002162155.2 Triticum dicoccoides
TTTTGTATAATCATCCACAAATTCAAACCATGAGTAGGGCAATTACGTATCATTAATTTCATTCTCTCCCAAGCTTGTGCAACATGTTCATGATCAAGTTGCTTAAAATTCATAATATCGTTTCTAAGAGAGATGATCTTAGTGGGAGGGAAATACTTAGAGATAAAAGCATCTCTGCACTTGTTCCAAGAATCAATACTATTTTTAGGCAAAGACGAAAACCAAGCTTTAGCACGATCTCTAAGCGAAAAAGGAAATAGCTTCAATTTAACGACATCATTATCGACATCTTTTTTCTTTTGCATGTCACATAAATCAACGAAGCTATTCAAATGAGTAGCGGCATCTTCACTAGGAAGGCCGACGAATTGATCTTTCATAACAAGATTCAACAAAGCAGTATTGATTTCACAAGATTCGGTATTGGCAAGAGGAGCAATCGGAGTGCTAAGGAAATCATTATTATTGGTATTGGTGAAGTCACACAATTTGGTAGTATCTTGAGCCATCGCGACAAACAAGCAAACAAGAGCAAACGGGCAAAAGAGGCAAATAGAGAAGGAGGATAGAGAGAGAGAGGGCGAATAAAACAGCAAGGGTGAAGTGGGGGAGAGGAAAACGAGAGGCAAATGGAAAATAATGTAGTGCGAGAGATAGGGATTGTGATGGGTACTTGGTATGTTGACGTTTTGCGTAGACTCCCTGGCAACGGCGCCAGAAATTCTTCTTGCTACCTCTTGAGCTTGCGTTGGATTTCCCCGAAGAGGAAAGGATGATGCAGCAGAGTAGCGTAAGTATTTCCCTCAGTTTTTGAGAACCAAGGTATCAATCTAGTAGGAGGCCACGCTCAAGTCCCTCGTACCTGCACAAAACGATAGATACTCGCAACCAACGCGATTAGGGGTTGTCAATCCCTTCACGGTCACTTACGAGAGTGAGATCTGATAGATATAATATTTTTGGTATTTTTGGTATAGAGATGCAAAGTTAAAAGTAAAAGGCAAAGTAAAAAGCAAAGCAAGATTAAAGTGATGGAGATTGATATGATGAGAATAGACCTGGGGGCCATAGGTTTCACTAGTGGCTTCTCTCAAGAGCATAAGTATTCTACAGTGGGTGAACAAATTACTGTTGAGCAATTGACAGAATTGAGCATAGTTATGAGAATATCTAGGCATGATCATGTATATAGGCATCACGTCCGTGACAAGTAGACTGAAACGATTCTGCATCTACTAGTATTACTCCACTCATAGACCGCTATCCAGGATGCATCTAGAGTATTAAGTTAAAAATAGA
>NW_021281232.1:0-1795 GCF_002162155.2 Triticum dicoccoides
CACCATCCCTGCCCGCGGTCGACGCGCTCCGGCCCCGCCCGTTGCACGCTCACCGCGTGCCTCTCCCCGTCGCTCCCGTGCACGGCCTCGCTGGCCCACGGCCGCGGCCACGGCGCTCGGCCGCCCTGCTCGTGACCCGTGGCCGCGCCACCATCGCCTCCTCATGCGCCCCCCCACTGCGTCGCGGCCTTCGCCTGGACGCCGCCCCTCGCTGCCGATTCCCGGCGCCCGCACGCGTGCCGACTGCCTCGGTCGCGCCCGGTGGCCTCACCCCCACACCGCCGCCCCGCAATGCCCGGTCGGGTGCGCCCCTGTTCGGGCTGTGCCCCGACGCCCGCGCCCTCTAGGCCCCTATGGGCCACACACATGTGGGGCCCGGCCCCAGAACGGTTTTATAAAAAAAAAGAATTAAAAAAAAATATATTAAATAAATAAATAATAAATTAATTAATTAATTAATTAAGGAATTAATTAAGTTAATTAATCATAATTAGATTAACCTAATTAACTAATTAGTTTAATTAAACAGTACTTAGATTAGTTAAACATTAATTAGACTAAACAGTCAATGACGGACGGGACCCACCTGTCGGGTTGACCAAGTCAACCCTGTTGACTGCTGACGTCAGCATGACATCATGCTGACGTCATAAATTCATTTTCGAATTAAATAATTAATTAATTAAATTCCAGAAATTAATAAAATCTTTAAAAAAATCATATCTTTTAATCCGTAACTCGGATTAAAATATTTTCAACCTGAAAGTTGCTCAGAACGACGAGACGAATCCGGATACGCAGTCCGTTCGTCCGCCACACACCCCTAACCTATCGAACTCGCAACTTCCCCCTCCGGCTCCTCTGCCCGAAAACATGAAACACCGGGGATATTTTCCCGGATGTTTCCCCCCCTTAAACAGTATCACCTACTACCGCGTTAGGGCACACCGAACACCGCGTATTGCCTTGTTATATTTCGTGATGCTTTGTTTGCTCTGTATTCATTATTTCTTCCCCCTCTTCTCTCCGGTAGACTACGAGACCGACGTTGCTGCTGACCAGTTCGACTACGGAGTTGACGACCCTCTCTCTTGCCAGAGCAACCAGGCAAGCCCCCCCCCCTTGATCACCAGATATCGCCTATTCTCCTCTATACTGCTTGCATTAGAGTAGTGTAGCATGTTACTGCTTTCGTTAATCCTATTCTGATGCATAGCCTGACATTGTCGCTACATCTGTTGATACCTTACCTGCAATCCTAAATGCTTAGTATAGGATGCTAGTTTATCATCATTGGCCCTACATTCTTGTCAGTCTGCCTTGCTATACTATCGGGCCGTGATCACTTGGGAGGTGATCACGGGTATATACTATACATACATGCATACTATTCAGATGGTGACTAAAGTCGGGTCAGCTCATTGAGTACCCGCAAGTGATTCTGACGATGGGGGGCTGAAGGGGCAGGTGGCTCCATCCAGGGAGTGGTGGGCCTGAGTTCCCGACGGCCCCCGACTGTTACTTTATGGCGGGGCGGCAGGGCAGGTTGAGACCACCTAGGAGACAGGTGGGCCTGGCCCTGTTCGGCGTTCGCGGATACTTAACACGCTTAACGAGATCTTGGTATTTGATCTGAGTCGGCTACGAGCCTATACGCACTAACCATCTACGTGGGAGTAGTTATGGGTATCCCGACGTCGTGGTATCAGCCGAAGCACTTCAGACGTCAGCGACGGAGCGGCGCGCGCCGAATTGGACTGGAACGCCACTAGGCTAGGTCTGCTTTCGGCCGCCC
>NW_021281233.1:0-1542 GCF_002162155.2 Triticum dicoccoides
AACTGGCTTGCCGTTCTTCTTGAAGTTCCCCTTCTTCTTTCCTTTGCCCTTTTTCTTGAAACTAGTGGTCTTGTTGACCATCAACACTTGATGCTCTTTCTTGATTTCTACCTCCGCAGCTTTCAGCATCGCGAAGAGCTCGGGAATAGTCTTGTTCATCCCTTGCATATTATAGTTCATCATGAAGCTCTTGTAGCTTGGTGGCAGTGATTGGAGAATTCTATCAATGACGCAATCATCTGGAAGATTAACTCCCAATTGAATCAAGTGATTATTATACCCAGACATTTTGAGTATATGCTCACTGACAGAACTGTTCTCCTCCATCTTGCAGCTATAGAACTTATTGGAGACTTCATATCTCTCAATCCGGGCATTTGCTTGAAATATCAACTTCAACTCCTGGAACATCTCATATGCTCCATGATGTTCAAAACGTTGTTGAAGTCCCGATTCTAAGCCGTAAAGCATGGCACACTGAACTATCGAGTAGTCATCAGCTTTGCTCTGCCAGACGTTCATGACATCTGGTGTTGCTCCAGCAGCAGGCCTGGCACCCAGCGGTGCTTCCAGGACGTAATTCTTCTGTGCAGCAATGAGGATAATCCTCAAGTTACGGACCCAGTCCGTGTAATTGCTACCATCATCTTTCAACTTTGCTTTCTCAAGGAACGCATTAAAATTCAATGGAACAACAGCACGAGCCATCTATCTACAATCAACATAAACAAGCAAGATACTATCAGGTACTAAGTTCATGATAAATTTAAGTTCAATTAATCATATTACTTAAGAACTCCCACTTAGATAGACATCCCTCTAATCCTCTAAGTGATCACGTGATCCAAATCAACTAAACCATGTCCGATCATCACGTGAGATGGAGTAGTTTCATCGGTGAACATCTTTATGCTGATCATATCTACCATATGATTCACGCTCGACCTTTCGGTCTCCGTGTTCCGAGGCCATATCTGTATATGCTTGGCTCATCAAGTATAACCTGAGTATTCCGTGTGCGCAACTGTTTTGCACCCGTTGTATTTGAACGTAGAGCCTATCACACCCGATCATCACGTGGTGTCTCAGCACGAAGAACTTTCGCAACGGTGCATACTCAGGGAGAACACTTCTTGATAATTTAGTGAGAGATCATCTTATAATGCTACCGTCAATCAAAGCAAGATAAGATGCATAAAACATAAACATCACATGCAATCAATATAAGTGATATGATATGGCCATCATCATCTTGTGCCTGTGATCTCCATCTCCGAAGCACCGTCATGATCACCATCGTCACCGGCGCGACACCTTGATCTCCATCGTAGCATCGTTGTCGTCTCGCCAATCTTATGCTTCTACGACTATCACTACCGCTTAGTAATAAAGTAAAGCATTACATCGCGATTGCATTGCATACAATAAAGCGACAACCATATGGCTCCTGCCAGTTGCCGATAACTTGGTTACAAAACATGATCATCTCATACAATAAAATTTAGCATCATGCCTTGACCATATCACATCACAACATGCCCT
>NW_021281234.1:0-926 GCF_002162155.2 Triticum dicoccoides
AAAAAGGAGAGAGAGAGTCTTACCTGGCCCCTTACCTGGCTGGCCCAGTGGACAGCCCAGCCCACTGGCCTGGTGCCAGTCGTCCTCTACCTCTGCCAGTAGGCAGAGGAGGGAGACAGCGCACGCGCGCGCCGTGGCGCCACGCCACCTCCCTGCCTGCCTGCGTCCCTCGCCACCGCGGCACCTCGGGCCTTCTCTTCGGCGCCGCCTCGAACCCCTGGACCCCCTCACTCATCCCCTTCTCCTGCTCTCCCTCTCGCTCCGCACCTCGGGCCCGAACGGAGCCGCCGCCACCGACGCCGATTGCCGCAGCCACCGTGCACCCCTAGCCTCGCCGATGCACCCAGGAGCTCCGCCTCGACCCCCTCTTCCTCCCCACCGATCCACAGCCCTCCGGAAGCCCTGCATCGCCGCCATCGCCGTCTTCTTCTACCTCGAACCCGCCGGCCATCTTCGTCAAATTCGCCGGCTCCGGACCGTCCCCGACCTCGCCGAGCATCTCTTCGTGACCGTGGTGAGCCCTCGGTCCTCTTCCGCCTAATCCCGCCTTCGTTTGCTTGCCGTAGCCGCCGCCCCCTTGCTCACCGTAGCCGTCGCCGCGCGGGCTCGTCGCCGGCGAAGCCCCGGTGACCAAATGGCCCCGCGCGTGCGTCCGTTGCACTCGCAACGACCCGTGGAGTAACGCTAGCGTGGCAGCTAGCTCGTTTGCAAGCCGCAGCGCTAACCCCGCACCCACCCGAGCTCCGGCCGCCGCCTCGCTCGCCGCCGGCACCGATTCCGGCCGCCCCGAGCGCAACTGACTCCACCAAGAGCTTCGGCTCGTCCCCAGCTCCTCCTAGATGCCCTCCGCGGCCCATTTGGTCGCCGGAGTGGCCAAAACCACTCTCGCCGCCGCGTCGGGCTCGCCGGCGGCTAAACGCCGGCAG
>NW_021281235.1:0-1401 GCF_002162155.2 Triticum dicoccoides
CGGTTATGGGCAGATGGGAATTTGTTAATGTCCGGTTGTAGATGACTTGAACTAAACTTAATTAAAATGAATCAACCGTGTGTGTTACCGTGATGGCCCCTTCTCGGCGGAGTCCGGGAAGTGGACACGGTGTTGGAGTTATGCTTGCGCAGGATGTTCCTTTAGCTTCTCGCTCGTGCTTCGCCTTCTCTTCTCGCTCTCTTTTGCGTATAAGTTAGCCACCACATATGCTAGTCGCTTGCTGCAGCTCCACATATATTTGCCTTATCCATTCCCATGAGCTTAAATAGTTTTGATCGCGTGGGTGTGAGATTGCTGAGTCCCTGTGGCTCACAGATACTACAACTCCAGATGCAGGTCCAGGTGATTCCGCTCCAGGTGACGAGTACGAGCTCAAGTGGGAGTTCGACGAGGACTCTCAGCGTTACTACGTATCTTTTCTGGATGATCAGTAGTGGTGCCTAGTTGGGGTTATCGATTCAGGACCTTGTCGCATGTTGGGTTCTTTTCTATTTTGGCGCCGTAGTCGGGCCATGAGTGTTTGTTTGATGGATGTTATTTATGTACTCTGATGTGACGTGGCGAGTGTAAGCCAACTATGTTATCTCCCCCTTTTATTATACATTACATGGGATGTTGTAATGATTGCCTGACTTGCGACATTGCTTTCAATGCGGTTATGCCTCTAAGTCGTGCCTCGACACATGCCTTCGAGAATCTGATTGACACGCTCGACTTGACCGCTTGTTTGAGGATGGAAAGCTGTACTGAAGCGGATGTTGGTGCCCATGGCCTTCTGAAAAGAATCCCAAAACTTGGAGGTAAAGATGCTGCCACGGTCTGAAGATATCACTTGAGGAATACCGTGCAGAGAGACAATGCGAGAGGTATAGAGTTCCGCCAATTGAGCTGCAGTGATTGACTCTTTGATAGGCAGAAAGTGAGCCACTTTGGTGAGCTTGTCGATGACAACAAAGATAGCATCATTGCCACGCTTGGACTTTGGAAACCCAGTCACGAAGTCCATTTCAATGTGGTCAAACTTCCATTCTGGAATGGCAAGAGGTTGGAGGAGACCTGCTGGCCTTTGGTGTTCTGCCTTCACTCTTCTGCAGACATCACACTCGTTCACGAATTGAGCGATCTCGCGCTTCATTCGAGTCCACCAATAAGTTTGCTTGAGATCCTGATACATCTTCGTACTACCAGGGTGGATGGAGAGGAGAGAGTTGTGAGCCTCGTTCATGATCACCTTACGAAGTTCACCTTTGGGCACAACAATTCGATCCTCGAAGAAGAGAGTGTCCTTGTCATCAAGTCGGTAGCACTTGTACTTGGACTGACTCTTTGCAATACCAATCTTCACCTTCTTCACCATAGCATCAAGAAGTTGGGCTTGGC
>NW_021281236.1:0-847 GCF_002162155.2 Triticum dicoccoides
AGAGGAAGAAGACTTGTCGCTAGCATGTTGGTATCCTTCAATCTCTATCTCTACTATCTAAAAGAAACGGAGCGTACGTTGTGGCCTTCGTCCGACCTCCTCCTCATCCCGCCTCTACGCTTGATTTTTTTCCGCCCCTTTCATCTCTGGTTTTTTCTTTAACAGGGTCTCCAGAAAACCAGTCTTAGATTACGCTGAACAACAAAGGGAAGGAAGACCGACCCCCGCGTTGCTCCGCTCGGGCGACTCGGGGGAACTCCGCGCGTCGCCGGCGGCCCCCTCCCCTGCGCCTCCTCTCCTCCGCCGCTGCCGCTGGCCTCGCCGCGGTGGCTGCGGCCCCTGCCTCCGAAGGTGGCTCGGGGAGATCCGCGGCGGACGCGTGGTGACCGGGTGGCTGGGGTCATCTCGGTGGCGTCTTCACTCGTGCTCGGTGCCGAGGGCGCGGTGAGCGCTGGGGGAGCAGGGGTGGCGTCGAGGGGCGCGCAGCCTGCTCACCGGCGCCTGGTCGTGGCGCTCACAGGCGCTCCTCTAGGCGGCGGATCTGGCCGGCGCGCCGGATCCCGGCCAGCGGCTGGCTTTGGGCGTCGGGCTGCGGTCTCTAACCTCGGCGTGGTGGTCCTGCCATCTCCTGTGGCTGCTCGGGCAGCGTGGGGGCGGGGCCAGGCCGGTGGCCTGCCATCCCTTCTCTTCCGGCCAGATCCAGATCGGGCGCGCGAGGTGCCTTTGTGTCCTCCTACCGATCTGGCACCCCCCCCCCCGGCGCCCCGCGCTCTGTTCCACCCCCCGTGGCTGCTTCGGCAGTCTGGTGTTGGTTCTGCGGGTGCTCGGTAGCCGTCGTTGCTGGAGG
>NW_021281237.1:0-869 GCF_002162155.2 Triticum dicoccoides
CATGGACATTTATTTTGGGCATTTGGAATTAATGCATAAATATTTGCATTGGAAATATATTTCTATATATATTAATATATGTCCAAATATTATGCCAATTATAAAGGAGCTCTGGAATAATATATCTAGCCCCTGCAAAAATTGGCATAAGTTAAATAAATGATTTAATATATTATTTAAATCAAAACAAATGTCAGAAATTAGAAAACAGAAAAAAATAAAAGGGAGAAGCTTACCTGGGCTCCTCCCTGTGCAGCCCATCCAGCTGGCCGGCCCAGCCAGCAGGCGGCCCAGCCCGTCTCCCTCCTCTGTCGTCTTCGTCCCGACAGAGGGAGGGGAGTGTGGCCGGCGCGCGCGCGCCACCGCGCCACGCCACCTCTCTCCCTGCCTGCCTGCCCTCCCCTCCTCGCCTCGATGCCCCTGGACGACGCCACGCCTCCCCCCTGCTCTCTCTCAGTCGCCCTCGGCTCTTCCTCCTCTCCCTCGCTCTCTCTCTCATGGCCGAACACCACCGTCGCCGCCGTTCGCCACAGCAGCCGTCTCCGGCCACCCCTTGCTCCCCCGACTAGCTCAGAAGCTCCGCCACAACCCCCTCTTCCTCCCCACCGCTTCACGGGCCTCCGGAAGCCCTGCATCGCCGCCACGTCGCCGTTCCCCTCTTCGGGCTCCGACCATCATCGCCGTCGAATTCGCCGTCTCCAGCGCGTCTCCGAGCCCGCTTCGACGCCCACTGCAACCGCGGTGAGCCCCCGAGTCGTTTCCCCCTTCTCCCCTGGTCTCTTTCGACCTCTAGGCCTTAGCCCCACCTTGGCCGAGAGCTCCACGCCGCCGGCGATGTCGCCGTCGTGGCCACGGTCACCGTAGCGCCC
>NW_021281238.1:0-1276 GCF_002162155.2 Triticum dicoccoides
TTTTGTGTTTTGTCTAATTGCAGGTGTATGGGACATTTGTACAATCCACATATGAAGATAAGGAAGAAAGAGATGTTTATTTGCTGTCCAAAAAGTTCTCTCACGTCACTTTTGGCCCAAGAGAAGATAGAGTCCAAGTCTCTCACGTTCTGGATTCAGATTCGGACTGCACAGACATACCTGACTCAAAACGCACACAAGTTTTTCATACGGACTCCGAATTGGGTGATTCTTTTTTTGTTGGAAACTAGATTTCGTGCACTTTCCAACCCAAGTGGAATCACCTTCAAATTCGTCCGGAGCGTTGAGTTGTGGACGAAACAATCTGATGCTGCAGCAGAATCCGAGTCAAACTACAAGTCCAAAGGTGTTACATCACCTTCACTTGGGCCCATTGGCCTTGTACGACCTAGATTTAGTTTTAGGCTGCCTTGGGACGTCCTCCCACCTCCTTGGCCGCCACCCCTTGCTCCTATATAAGTAGATCCATCTAGTAACTTTTCCTTGGGATTTGTTTAGTTAAAAGTTAGCCATTGCAACTTCGTGTACTTCGTTTGTGTCCAACGACCAGACCAAGACCGCTTACGGATCCCCACCATTATCAATACTTCATACATAGTCGCGATATTCAGATTGCTTTTATCATATTCTTACTTGTTTTTCGATTGCTTGCAGGAATAGACCTTCGTGGTCAGGTTGACCGTGCTCCGGCGTGGTCAATAACCTTTCGGAGTTGGTTTAGCAATTGCTAAGGCGCAACGTCGTGCACGTTTGTAGTCGGATCGTCAAAGTCGTCTCCACCAAATCGATAGTTATCATCTCATCGAAAGATCGGGACACCCCCGCTTCTATCACTGGTTATGCTTTGGTTTGGTGGAGTGAATATTGTCGGTTACACCCTGATTATATACCTACTACTTGGGATGATTTGAAACTTGCCATGCGACATACTTTCGTCCCTGCTTATTATACTCGTGACATGATTAAGAAGTTGCAACACTTAAAACAAGGTAGTGAAACTGTAACAAAATATTATGATAATTTACAAACTACCTTGTTGCATTCCTCTTTAGAAGAAAGTGAAGATGATTTTATGGATAGATTTTGGGGAGGATTAAACCGTGATATTCAAGAGATACTAATTCATGAAGAGTGTTATCCTATGGACCATTTGTTTCATCTTGCTTGCAAAGCTGAACAGGAAATAAAACGACGTGTTGGCCACGAGGAGAACAAGCGCACGGTGCACATTCCAAGAGTTGATATGATTGTTCCT
>NW_021281239.1:0-1023 GCF_002162155.2 Triticum dicoccoides
GAAGGACGAGGTGACGATGCGCGTCGGGAATGGTTCCAGAGTCGATGTGATCGCCGTCGGCACGCTGCCTCTACATTTACCTACGGGATTAGTTTTGAACCTTAATAATTGTTATTTAGTGCCAAGTTTGAGCATGAACATTGTATCTGGATCTCGTTTAATACGAGATGGCTACTCATTTAAGTCTGAGAATAATGGTTGTTCGATTTATATGAGAGATATGTTTTATGGTCATGCTCCGATGGTCAATGGTTTATTCTTAATGAATCTCGAGCGTAATATTACACATGTTCATAGTGTAGATGCCAAAAGATTTAAAGTTGATAACGATAGTCCCACATACTTGTGGCACTGCCGCCTTGGTCACATTGGTGTCAAGCGCATGAAGAAACTCCATGCCGATGGACTTTTAGAGTCTCTTGATTATGAATCGTTTGACAC
Source organism: Triticum dicoccoides (assembly GCF_002162155.2). Lineage (NCBI taxonomy): Eukaryota > Viridiplantae > Streptophyta > Magnoliopsida > Poales > Poaceae > Triticum > Triticum dicoccoides. Next base: position 442 of record NW_021281239.1, read on the forward strand.
GTGCGAACCATGCCTCTTAGGTAAAATGACCAAGACTCCGTTCTCCGGAACAATGGAGCGAGCAACCAACTTGTTGGAAATCATACATACCGATGTGTGCGGCCCAATGAGCATTGAGGCTCGCGGAGGATATCGTTATGTTCTCACTCTCACAGATGACTTGAGTAGATATGGGTATGTCTACTTAATGAAACACAAGTCTGAGACCTTTGAAAAGTTCAAGGAATTTCAGAATGAGGTGGAGAATCAACGTGACCGAAAGATAAAATTCTTACGATCAGATCGTGGAGGAGAATACTTAAGTCACGAATTTGGTACACACTTAAAGAAATGTGGAATCGTTTCACAGCTCACGCCGCCTGGAACACCTCAGCGAAACGGTGTGTCCGAACGTCGTAATCGCACTCTATTGGATATGGTGCGGTCTATGATGTCTCTTACCGATTTACCGCTATCATTTTGGGGATACGCTCTAGAGACAGCTACATTCACTTTAAATAGGGCACCGTCTAAATCCGTTGAGACGACACCGTATGAATTATGGTTTGGAAAGAAACCTAAGCTGTCGTTTCTAAAAGTTTG
>NW_021281240.1:0-1060 GCF_002162155.2 Triticum dicoccoides
GAGCATGGCGCGCCCGAGCTCGCCACGCACCACCCAGCCTCTCTGCATCGCCCTGGTCGCCGTTGCGCCGCGTGGATCGTCTTCTGGTCGCCGCCCCGACCTCGCCGACACCCCATTCACTCTCCCCCGGCTCTCCCTCACTCTCTCTCTCTCACGGCCGAAGCTCACCGTCGCCGCCGTTCGCCTTAGCCACCGTCTCCGACCACCCCTCGCTTCCCCGACCAGCTCAGAAGCTCCGCCTCAACTCCTTCTTCCTCCCCACCGCTCCACGGGTCCCCGGAAGCCCTGCATCGCCGCCACGTCGCCGTTCCCCCCTTCGGACTCCGACCACCGTCGCCGTCAAATTCGTCGTCTCCGACGCGTCCCCGAGCCCGCTTCGACGCCCACTGCAACCGCGGTGAGCTACGCCACCGTTTCCCCCTTCTCCCCTGCTCTCTCCTGACCCCTAGGCCCTAGCCCCACCGCGGCCGAAAGCTTCACGCCGCCGGCGATGTCGCCGTCGTGGCCACGATCGCCGTAGCGCCCAACCGAGCACGCCATCGTGCTCCACATCTCACTAGGAGCACGTAGCACGCTCCAACACCCCCCCTAACACCCTGCAACACCGTTCCCGTGCACGACCGAACCCCGGCCGTCGCAGCCGAGCTCGCCGCCGTCGACTCCGGCCACCCCGACCCCAACGGACTCCGCCAAGAGCCGCGGGTCGTCCTCAGCTTCACTCCGGTGGCCTCCGCGGTTCATTTGGTGGCCGAAACGACCAAAACCACTATCGCCGCCGCACTGATGGTCGCCGCCGGCCAGAACTCCGGCGAGCTGACATGGCCTAGTTAATTAGCCACTAAACCACCACCTACTGACGCTGACAAGTGGGCCCCAGGGCTTAGTCAAAGCTAACCAGCCCGGGTCAACACGGGATTAGCCCCTGTGTCACTGACGTGTGGACCCCACACGTCAGGTTTGACCCGAGCCAGCCCTGTTGACCTGCTGATGTCACTGTGACGTCAGGCTGACGCAGTAAATGATATTTCTGGATTTAAATTAAATCAGGAAATTCCAGAAT
>NW_021281241.1:0-1080 GCF_002162155.2 Triticum dicoccoides
AAATTTGTTACTTGAAAATATCATCGGCGGCGGCGGTGGAGCGGGGGATGGTGCGGGGGGCCGGGTGCTCGTCGGCGGCGGTGGAGCGGGGGAGGGTTGCGGTGGGTCGTCGGCGGCGGTGGAGCTAGCGGGGGAGGGTGCAGGTGGGATCGAGATCGAGATGGAGGGGGAATCGAGATCGAGATGGAGGGGGATCGAGATCAAGTGTCCTCATGAATTTAAAAAGTGCCCATGAAATTTAAAAATATTCATGATATCAAAAAGTGCCCATGAAATACAATCGAGAAATGAAGACTACGATTTAAATACAATCGATCTTAGCTAGCTATCTATTCACAATCTTCTTGCCCTTCTTTTTCACAAATGGAGTTCTTCTGTGGAACGGACGTCCTTTAGGTAGGGTGGTCCTGCTTCTTCTTGTGGTGTGTGCTGCTACTTCATCGTCATCGTCATGTTCGATCTTCGGGTCGCCGTACTTGTCGAAGTCTTGCTCATTGGCTACTCCATCCATTCCGATGATTTTCCTTTTGCCTCTCCTCACAACAACACGACTGGGCTTTGACGGGTCGGTAATGAAGAAGCATTGGTCCACTTGGGAAGCCAGTACCCATGGATCATTTTTCGCAGTGACGTTTGCGACCGCGGTCTTGGATTTGGCTTCGGGTATAACCATGGTGGTGAAATACTGGTCTTCTTTTAGGACGCTCTTGGCCCATCTGACGCGGAACATCGGGACCTTCTCGCCTGCGTAGCTCAGCTCCCAAATCTCCTCGATCCTTCCGTAGTATCTGTCCTTGTTGCTGCCGGTGTAGGATTCCATCGTTACCCCGGAGTTCTGATAACCATCGCTCTTCATGTCCTTGTTCTCGGTGTAGAATGTGTAGCCGTTGATATCGTACGCCTCATAGGTCATCAGGTTGTGCTCGGCGCCCTGTGACAAGGCGAATATGAGTTGTTCTTCCGCGGAAGAATCCTCATGTAAAGGGTACGACAGAAGCTTCTGCTTGAACCAACGCGTGAAACATGAGTTGTGCTCTTTGATTATATCTCCGTCCGTCCTCTGTTGGCCTTGGTCATTGT
>NW_021281242.1:0-1203 GCF_002162155.2 Triticum dicoccoides
GCCCCCGAGAGTGGCTACATCATCTGAGTTGATCATAAGAGGTAATGACAAAGGTACTGATCTTCCATCTCTACATAAGAATGATGAATGCCTTGTCAATTTGAATGCACCATCTGATGAGCTACCCACTACTTTGATCACACCACCTATTTTAGAGGACTACGTTGATAATTTGACTTTGCCATGTGATCAAACAACTGAAATACAACCAATTTTGAGTGCACCCATTGAATTAACTATTGATGCAAAAGAACCAATGTTTAATCATTTTGATATGACCTCTAATCTTGGTGATGATTCTGTGTTGAATGACTTATTGCATGTTTGCTTATTTAAGCATGTTGTAGCATGTAAATTTGATGCAAGTAAGGTTTATTCACCAATGTTGGGATGGTTTAATGATGAACATTGTCAATCTTTTGAAATGAATAAGAGCTTCACTTATATGTGCAAACTGAGTTGCAATATTTTCATGCCTTCTACTTCTTGTGCTAATTTTTTGGCTTTAGATTTTATGAACTATGCAAGTTACTCATCTATTCATGTGTCATATATGCAAAAATCAAGGGAAGTAAAAATGGATGACATATACATATACACCATGTACACCTTGTCTCTTTTGTTAGCCACATTTCAGATTAAGCAACGCCGAAGACGGCTTTATTTTCAAGAAGGGGAGGATGATGAGGACATGACTACCTTGGATATGACCAAAAATATTGCATATATGCATATTTGTCAGGTGATTTCTAGTGCAAACTATTCAATAATCTATTTGTGTTATCCAGAACAAAAATACTTCACACACTTTTGTGTTTTGTCTAATTGCAGGTGTATGGGACATTTGTACAATCCACATATGAAGATAAGGAAGAAAGAGATGTTTATTTGCTGTCCAAAAAGTTCTCTCACGTCACTTTTGGCCCAAGAGAAGATAGAGTCCAAGTCTCTCACGTTCTGGATTCAGATTCGGACTGCACAGACATACCTGACTCAAAACGCACACAAGTTTTTCATACGGACTCCGAATTGGGTGATTCTTTTTTTCTTGGAAACTAGATTTCGTGCACTTTCCAACCCAATTGGAATCACCTTCAAATTCATCCGGAGCGTTGAGTTGTGGACGAAACAATCTGATGCTGCAGCAGAATCCGAGTCAAACTACAAGTCCAAAGGTGTTACATCACCTCCACTTGGGCCCAT
>NW_021281243.1:0-3045 GCF_002162155.2 Triticum dicoccoides
AGAAGGGGTTAGGGTCCGATCACATTCACTTAGATCAGAAAATAGCAACGTGAAGACATTACTATAAGTGAATGCTTTAGAGGACAGAACATATATATAATATTGAAGATAAACCACCATTGCGAAGATATAGATTTCAAAGATAAATCAATGTTGAAGACAATCCAAATGTGAAGATAATGCAATCAAGATGCCAAATCAAAATCTTCAAGAAATTGTGGTGGTGGCGTTACCCACCGTATAGGAAGTATTAGACCCAGACACGGCGCAGAATTATCGTGGCGCTCTGAAGTCAAATTCCACATTAATGTATTCACACTTAGAGGGTAAGTGTTCATTGATTGAAGAAATACTTACTTCGTGTGTTGCACATCTAAGTCATCAACATGCATAAGCGTTAGGATGTGTGTCCATTCACTGGACATTTGAGGATTCTAAGATATTTAGGTCACACTATAGCTTGCAAAACCTATTCTCATCCAAGGGCTTCGTGAAGATATCTGCCAGTTGCTCTTTAGTGTTGACGTGAATGATATCAATGTCTTCCTTGTTGACATGATCTCTGAGAAAGTGATGACGAATCTCGATGTGCTTTGTCACCGAGTGCTGAAATGGATTCTTGGAAAGCTTGATGGTGCTTTCATTATCGCAGAAGAGTGGCACATTCTTCATGTTGATGCCGTAGTCCTTGACAGTTTGCTTCATCCATAGAAGCTGAGCATAGCAAGATCCAGCAGCAATGTATTCAGATTCAGCAGTAGAGAGTAATATGCAGTTCTGCTTCTTTGAAGACCAACAGACAAGACATCATCCAAGAAAGTGACATGTGCCATATGTAGACTTGTGATCAACCTTGTCACCAGCATAATCAGCATCAGAATATCCAACTAGATCAAATGATGAGCCCTTTGGATACCATAATCCTAGTGTTGGGGTGTGAGCCAAATATCAAAGAATTCGCTTCGCTGCAAGGTGATGCGATTCCTTTGGTGCCGCTTGGAATCGGGCACACATGCAATAGCTAAGCATAATATCAGGCCTAGAAGCACATAAGTATAGCAAAGAACCAATCATGGAGCATTATACCTATTGATCGAACTCTTTACCATTGTCATCATGGCCACGATGACTTTTGGCTGGCACTGGCGTCGTGTACCCTTTGCAGTCTTTCATTCCAAACTTTTTCAGGCAATCTTTCAGGTATTTTTCTTGTGATATGAAGATGCCATTGCGCTGTTGATGGATTTGAAGACCTAGGGAGAATTTCAGCTCCCTCATCATGGACATCTGATATTGCTCTTGCATCATGTATCCAAACTCATCACGGTATGTCTTGTCTGTGCAGCCGAAGATAATGTCATTCACATATATTTGACACGCAAATAGTTCACCATCATATGTCTTCATGAAGAGATTGGGATCTAGAGAACCAGGTTCGAAGCCTTTGCTCTTCAGGAATTCTTTGAGTGTGTCATACCAAGCACGAGGTGCTTGTTTGAGGCCATACAGTGCCTTGTGGAGCTTGTACACCATATCAGGATGCTTTGGATCTTCAAAACCAGGTGGTTGAGTGACATACACTTCTTCGATTTTGCCATTGAGAAAGGCAATCTTCACATCCATTTGGTACAGAAGAATGTTGTGATGGTTAGCATAGGCCAGTAGTATGCAAATGGCTTCAAGCCTAGCCACAGGAGCAAAGGTTTCATCAAAGTCGATTCCTTCCACTTTTGTGTAACCTTGAGCGACGAGGCGAGCCTTGTTTCTGACAACTTGTGCAAGTTCATCTTGCTTATTGCGATAGATCCATTTCGTGCCAATGACATTGTCCTTGCAAGGATCAAGATGTTTGACAAGCTCCCAGACATTATTCAACTCAAACTGTTGAAGCTCTTCTTGCATAGCTTGAATCCATTCAGGTTCCATGAAGGTTTCTTCGACTTTCTTGGGTTCAGATATAGAGACAAAATCAAAGTGACCACAGAAGTTTGCTAGTTGTGTAGCTCTTGATCAAGTGAGAGGACAAGGAGCATTGATGCTATCAATGATCTTCTCAATCTGGACTTCAATTATGACCCGAGGATGAGCTGGACGAAGATTTTTATCTGACTGACTAATGTCTTCATCTCCAGCATTGGCTTTAGACTGAGCATTGTCTTCAGGTTGATTAGGTGCAGAAATGATGATTTCATCCTCAGCCTGTTCTTTGGTGCGTATGATTTCTCCAGTACCCATCAACTTGATGGCTTCACCTGGTGTATCTTCATCTAGCACATTTGGCAGGTGCTCTCTTTGCAAGCCATTAGTCTCATCGAACTGCACATCTACAGTTTCAACCACTTTGTAGTGAAAGAGGTTGAAGACTCTGTAGGTGTGCGAGTCTGTTCCGTAACCAAGCATAAAACCTTCATGTGCTTTCGGTGCAAATTTAGACGTGTGATGTGGATCCTTGATCCAGCACCTAGCACCAAAGACTTCGAAGTAACTGACGTTTGGCTTCTTACCAGTCAGAAGTTCATAAGATGTCTTCTTGAAGAACTTGTGAAGATATAGTATGTTGATGATGTGGCATGCAGTATCAATGGCTTCGGGCCAAAATTTTCTTGGAGCCTTGTACTCATCGAGCATCGTCCGTACCATCTCAATGAGTGTTCTATTCTTGCGCTCCACGACGCCATTCTGCTAAGGTGTGTAAGGAGAAGAGAACTCACATGTGATGCCCAAAGTATCAAGATAAGTGTCGAGGGGCCAATGTTCTTGAACTCAGTGCCATTGTCACTCTGAATGTGCTTGATCTTGATGCCACAATTCGTCATGGCCCGATTTGTGAAGCGTTTGAAGACATCCTGTAGTTCAGTCTTATAGAGAATTATGTGCACCTAGGTGTATCTCGAATAATCATCAACAATAACGAAGCCATAGAGATGTGCAGTAGTAGTAAGGGTAGAGTAGTGAGTAGGGCCAAATAGGTCCATGTGAAGTAGCTCGAAGGGACGTGAGGTAGTCATGATTGTCTTTGAAGGATGCTTGGCTCTAGTCATCTTT
>NW_021281244.1:0-956 GCF_002162155.2 Triticum dicoccoides
GGCGTTGAATTGAAAGATGTTCGGGCCCAGCTTGCTGATTCCGTGAAGGAGAATCAGAGCCTTCGACGCGGCATTTTTAGTATGTGCTCAAACAAACCTTCATACAGTTCGGCGAAGAAACAGGCTAACAATGTTATATCTATAGGTATGCTGACAGGTCGTCCCGAAGAAGAGATGCCCGGATCTGCAGGCGATCTGCTACAAGCGCTTTTACAGCTGCACGAACAAGTTTGACAGGTGATGCAGGGTATCGCCTAGGCCTTTTGGCCGTCCGCCTCCCTGCCAAGAGGCATGGGGGAGCTTGTAGAGATGCTCAAGGGAGCACGGCGGCGCTTCTGATTGTGGAAGATATTTGCCTGCCGATAAGGTGCGAGGGAAGCCTGGGCCATGGTAAAGACACGGTATACCAAGGCCGATCCGAATCACATGGCCCAAGTCGGACCTGAAGGGTTAGATGGGAAGGAGATTTCCGTTAGTCTGGTATATGACCAGGTAGGATTAGCCGCAAAGTATTCCCAACAGGATTGTAGGCTAGACAGCCTGTTGGATGGTATAGAAGAAGAATTTAGCCAGTCTAAGTGACTATGTACTTCAATTGACATATTCCGTCCCTAGCTGGATTGTAAATCATTTGTCATGGCAGACCTTTTCGCTTCATCCTCCGGACCCGACAGTCCGGAGTGTATCTGAATTCCCACTCAGTTATGTAAACCGGGGTACGCGTGGAAACCAGGCGTAGGGGTCATAAGTGCTTGAACAGACAAGTACCCAACTAGCTATGTTATATTACATGGATAGTAAGAAACATCTTCCAGGGAGAATAGTTCTGTTAAGGGTTCCTTTCCCTGGGTACGCATGCATTAATGTGCATGTCCAAGCTGCGAGCAGAGACGCACGATATGAAACATCTGGGGATTTATATAGTAATAGATAAGAAACATCTTTTGTTCACCGAC
>NW_021281245.1:0-1221 GCF_002162155.2 Triticum dicoccoides
AGATCATGATGATGGAGATCATGGTGTCATGCCGGTGACGATGATGATCATGGAGCCCCGAAGATGAAGATCAAAAGGAGCAAAATGATATTGGCCATATCATGTCACTATTTGATTGCATGTGATGTTTATCATGTTTATGCATCTTGTTTACTTAGGACGACGGTAGTAAATAAGATGATCCCTTACAAAATTTCAAGAAGTGTTCTCCCCTAACTGTGCACCGTTGCTACAGTTCGTCGCTTCTAAGCACCACGTGATGATCGGGTGTGATGGATTCTTACGTTCACATACAACGGGTGTAAGACAGTTTTACATAGCGAAAACACTTAGGGTTAACTTGACGAGCCTAGCATGTGCAGACATGGCCTCGGAACACGGAGACCGAAAGGTCGAGCATGAGTCGTATAGTAGATACGATCAACATGAAGATGTTCACCGACGTTAACTAGTTCGTCTCACGTGATGATCGGACACGGCCTAGTTGACTCGGATCATGTGATCACTTAGATGACCAGAGGGATGTCTATCTGAGTGGGAGTTCATAAGATGAACTTAATTATCCTGAACATAGTCAAAAGACCTTTTGCAAATTATGTCGTAGCTCGCACTATAGTTCTACTGTTTTAGATATGTTCCTAGAGAAAATATAGTTGAAAGTTGATAGTAGCGATTATGCGATCAGTAGAAAGCTTATGTCCTTAATGCACTGCTCAGTGAGCTGAACCCCAAACCTCGTTTGTGGATGTTGCGAACATCGGACATACACGTTTTGATAACTACGTGATAGTTCAGTTAAACGGTTTAGAGCTGAGGCACTAAAGACGTTTTCGAAACGTCACGGAACATATGAGATGTTTCGAGGGCTGAAATTGGGATTTCAGGCCAGTGCCCACGTCAAGAGGTATGAGACCTCCGACGATTTTCTTAGCCTGCAAACTAAGGGAGAAAAGCTCAATCGTTGAGCTTGTGCTCAGATTGTCTGAGTGCAACAATCACTTGAATCGAGTGGGAGTTGATCTTCCAGATGAGATAGTGATGTTTCTCCAAAGTCATTGCCACCAAGCTGCTAGAGCTTCGTGATGAACTATAACATATCAGGGATAGATATGATGATCCTTGAAATATTCGTGATGTTTGACACCGCGAAAGTAGAAATCAAGAAGGAGCATCAATTGTTGATGGTTGGTGAAACCACTAGTTTCAAGAAGGGCAAGGGAA
>NW_021281246.1:0-948 GCF_002162155.2 Triticum dicoccoides
AGGCCGAGAAAAAGAAAAGATAAGGAAGCGAATGGATCATACGACGAGCCAAAGCGCCACATAGTTCTTTCAGGAAAAAGAAACATCGTGGGAGTGGATGACAAGACAGACATGTCAGAAGATTATGAAAAGTTTGATGAAATTGCTCCATTCACAGTGAATATTGATCCGAGCATCCAGTTAAATGATGAAGATTTTCCCTGGCTACGGCGCAAAGGGACACACGAGAAGAAAAAGTTTCACACCCAAAGATCTGGGATGTGATCGGCTTCACTATCATCACTTTCTTCTGTGTTTCACACCCAGGAGGGAATGTCTGTAATAGTTAGGGTAGTTAATTATGTGTTTTGGCATTTGAAACGCGAAGAAATTTTATGTGCAAACAAATTCTTTTTCATGCATTTAAAAGTAGGGAGGGTTACGGCAAAAACTGGATACACTTCGTGTACAAAATGGACAATCTTTTTTGAGGTATCAGGGTTTCCGACAAAAACTGATATGTTACAATGGCATTTCATTTTTTAAATAACCTAAGCATTACCAAATTGAATATAATGATAAAACACACTAATATTAAACATAAGAAAAAAGAATCACTGAAAAATCTTTTTCCAAAGTTAAGTTATTCACAAACTAGTGATTCACACAAATTTCAAATAATTCAAAATTTAAACTATTCAAATTTGAAAACTACCGGCACTAACAGATCAAAGTTTGTAAATTTTTGTACCTAAAGCAAAAATATTCACAAAGACTCTAAATACAGCAAAAAACAACTCAAAAATAAATAAAACAAATAAAAAAGCAGCCGCGTTTCAGCCTCGTCCATAGCCGGCGGCTCCGAAGGATCCACCGGCTGCTTGCCGTGCGGCCTCCCAGACGGTGGTGGAGGCGGTGGTGGCGGCACGAGGGTGTCCGACATAGAAACATCGCCGCCCTCCTTCTCCA
>NW_021281247.1:0-1527 GCF_002162155.2 Triticum dicoccoides
TGTTGGGGAACGTAGCAGAAATTCAAAAAATTTCCTACGCGTCACCAAGATCTATCTATGGAGAGACCAGCAACGAGTAGAAAGGGGAGTGCATCTACATACCCTTGTAGATCGCTAAGCGGAAGCGTTCAAGTGAACGGGGTTGATGGAGTCGTACTCGTCGTGATTCAGATCACCGATGATCCTAGTGCCGAACGGACGGCACCTCCGCGTTCAACACACGTACAGCCCGGTGACGTCTCCCACGCCTTGATCCAGCAAGGAGAGAGGGAGAGGTTGAGGAAGACTCCATCCAACAGCAGCACAACGGCGTGGTGGTGGTGGTGGAGGAGCGTGGCAATCCCGCAGGGCTTCGCCGAGCACCTACGGGAGAGGAGATGTGTCACGGGAGGGAGAGGGAGGCAACCAAAGGCCTTAGGTATGATTGCTCCTCCTTTTCCCCACTATATATAGGGCCAAGGGAGAGGGGGAGGGCGCAGCCTTGCCCCTTCCTCCAAGGAAGGGTGCGGCTAAGGGTGGGGAGGAGTCCATCCTCCCCAAGGCACCTCGGAGGTGCCTTCCCCCTTTAGGACTCTCCCCTTTTTCTCTTCTCTTGGCGCATGGGCCTCTTGGGGCTGGTGCCCTTGGCCCATGTAGGCCAAGGCGCACCCCCTACAGCCCATGTGACCCCCCGGGGCAGGTGGCCCCACCCGGTGGGCCCCCGGGACCCTTCCGGTGGTCCCGGTACAATACCGATGACCCCGAAACTTGTCCCGATGGCCGAAACAGGACTTCCTATATATAAATCTTTACCTCCGGACCATTCCGGAACTCCTCGTGACGTCCAGGATCTCATCCGGGACTCCGAACAACATTCGGTAACCACATACAAGCTTCCTTTATAACCCTAGCGTCATCGAACCTTAAGTGTGTAGACCCTACGGGTTCGGGAGACATGCAGACATGACCGAGATGTTCTCCGGTCAATAACCAACAGTGGGATCTGGATACCCATGTTGGCTCCCACATGTTCCACGATGATTTCATCGGATGAACCACGATGTCAAGGACTCAATCGATCCCGTATACAATTCCCTTTGTCTAGCGGTATGGTACTTGCCCGAGATTCGATCGTCGGTATACCGATACCTTGTTCAATCTCGTTACCGGCAAGTCTCTTTACTCGTTCTGTAACACATCATCCCGTGATCAACCCCTTGATCACATTGTGCACATTATGATGATGTCCTACCGAGTGGGCCCAGAGATACCTCTCCGTTTACACGGAGTGACAAAATCCCAATCTCGATTCGTGCCAACCCAACAGACACTTTCAGAGATACCCGTAGTGTACCTTTATAGCCACCCAGTTACGTTGTGACGTTTGGCACACCCAAAGCACTCCTACGGTATCCGGGAGTTGCACAATCTCATGGTCTAAGGAAATGATACTTGACATTAGAAAAGCTTTAGCATACGAACTACATGATCTTGTGCTAGGCTTAGGATTGGGTCTTGTCCATCACATCATTCTCCTAATGATGTGAT
>NW_021281248.1:0-1990 GCF_002162155.2 Triticum dicoccoides
AGCCAAAGGCAATTACCGGCACTAATCCCCAGTACTTGACATGGCCTTGAAGAGAGTTTCGAAAAACAAAAGCATGGCATTGGGTTCACGGTTCTAGTCACCGGAAAACAATCTTTGGTTTCCGTGCAACATTTTTCATGAAATCTCTAAAATTTGACGAAGAATTACCTTTCATACAGGGTGAGAGGTCGAGCCTATCCTAACCGTAAGCACCACAATGATCTTGCTGAGATCTCAATCTTCAATTCCGACCTTGACTGGTTAAAATCAAAAAATAATCTCCACTGGCCCACAAATTAACTAGTCAAAACATCGTTAAGCTCAAGGCATTGACATACTACTTCAGTTTGTCTCGTGCGCCATCCGGGCCGAGAGTTAGTAATATACTCCCTCCATCCTGAAATACTTGTCGGAAAAATTGATAAAATTAGATGTATTTATAACTAAAATACGTCTAGATTCATCCATTTCTCCGACAAGTATTTACGGACGGAGGGAGTAGTACACACCGTCCAGAAAAGACTAGCCAAAATTCCTCCACCCCTTTCCTCCATATTCACGAATGTACAATGACATTACCATAGCATGTTACCACTGCCTCTCTCCATCCATGTAGAGTGGTTAAACCCTTTTTTGGAACATGGCACGCGTATAAACTCATCTCTCTGAGCGCACGCCACAAATGCCTTCGAAATCGACAGGAACATCTGCTCACACTGAACGCATGTCACTGGAAGGTCTGTAATAAATCAAGGAAAATATAAGTACCAGCGTCAAATTTAGGACTTAACCTAATGGGTTGTGGATACAACTGTCCTCCTCATCATCCAATGATAGGTTGATTCGCGAGTGGCTAACATATAATATTAAAAATATTTTAGCTAAACATATGTATGTGAAGAATGGATCCCGGCCAAGATAAGTTGGTAGGTTTCTAGCTTGTACACCAACGCAAGTCAATATTTGTAACGTGCAAGCACGTGGTGCGTGCATGTGGAGTTTTATGTAACATGCATGAATTTATCATGTACTAGTTGTTGGCGCACCACCTGGTGGTGGCTCCTCTTGAGACGGGATTGTGCCCACTAATATGGTTGTCGTATTTGTTAACGTGTATGTATGAGAAGACAGGCAGCACAGATGATACAACAAAAAAATCTCGTTACACGTAGTGCACATGCATAAAATATGTCAGGCAGAGAAGCTGACATCACTAGTAGAAAAAGACCCATTTGTCCCGGTTCATAAGGCCCATTTGTCCCGGTTCCCAAACCGGGACTAAAGGGTCGGTACTAAAGGCCCCCCTTTAGTCCCGGTTGTGCTACAAAACGGGACTAAAGGCTCTCCACGTGGCCGCTCTCTGGAGCTCAACATTTAGTCCCAGTTGATAACACCAACCAGGACTAAAGGAATTTTTTTGAAATTTTGTTTTTCTGAATTTTTTTGATTTTTTTTCATATTTTCAAATTTCTTAATTATTTGACAATTCAATCTCTAATCACCCCTCATCACTACTCAATTGTGAACCACTCATTCCAAATCATCTAACTTCCCGGCCGGTCACCCATCCTCTCACTACTCCAACCTGAGATGCTTAAATTTCGAGTTCTATTCCCCCTAGTTTCCAAGTCTACACTTGTTGTTTTTCTGACAATACTAAGCTGTCAATCTTATTAATCCTTAGGAGTTAAACTTGAGCATTAAGCACCATTGGAGTTTGAAACTATTATTCTAAAAAACAATAATTATTTATTAACACTAATATTTCTTGAATAAATAGTTTGACCATAGTTTGACCAGATTTGAAAATAGTTTGACCACAGTTTGACCAGATTTAACCATAGTTTGACCAAAAGTCAAAAAAAAACTAACAACAATTATTTATTAACACTAATATTTCTTGAATAAAAGTTTGTCCATAGTTTGACCAGATTTGACCATAGTTTGATCAGATTTGACCATAGTTTGACTAGAGTTTCACCAATAGTCA
>NW_021281249.1:0-632 GCF_002162155.2 Triticum dicoccoides
GCCAGAATCGGCCAAAGCTGTGAGTGTTGATGACTAACACGTAAACGCACCCCAGGGTTCGTTAATCGTCGAGAACACTCCGGGACCCCAAAACAGTGAGTAATAGTCTACGAAACGGGCCAGAATCGGCCAAAACTGTGAGTGCTTATGACCGACACGTAAGCGCATCTTGGGGTTCAATAACTATGAAATCGCTAAGGGACCCCACAATGATGAGTAATAGTCCACGAAACGGGTCAGAATTGACCAAAATTGAGAGTGTTGACGACGGACACGTAAACGCACCTCGGGGATCGTCAATCGTGGAAATCGCTCTGGGACCCCAACACACTAACTAATAGTGCACGAAACGGACCAGGATCGGCCAAAGTTTTGAGTGTTAATGACCGACACGTAAACACATATCGGGGTTCGACAATCGTGGAAATCACTCCAGGACCCCAAAACAGTGAGCAATAGTCCATGAAACGGGCCAGAATCGGCCAAAACTGTGAGCGTTGATGACCGACACGTAAACGCACCCAGGGTTTGTTAATCGTGGAAATCTCTCCGGGACCCCAAAACAGTGAGTAATAGTCCAAAACGGGCCAGAATCGGCCAAAACTGTGAGTGTTGATGATAGACACATAAAC
>NW_021281250.1:0-1148 GCF_002162155.2 Triticum dicoccoides
TCGAGTATCCCTCCTACTCGTGTGAAGCCTTTGCATTCTTTCAACCGGTGTTTTCTCTTCAAGTTATTCGTCGGTTCTCCCTTCCAAGTTGCCTTTGATTTTTCTCGCCCTCCCACCCCGTTTCTTCCCGGAGTCTGAGTTTTTTTTCGAGAAGCTATTTCATTCGTGTGGAGCCTCTTCAGTCTTTCCTCAATTATTTCAACCGGTGAATTCTCATTTCGTTCGACATTCTTCATCTCTTTTCTTCTCCGGTGGATTCAATTTTAATTTTCGGTAGTGATTATATTCTTTTCCTTGGATCAAGTGTTCTCCTTGCTCGTTTGCCTCTCGCCATTCAATCATTTCGGAGTTCGGAAGACATCTCAGGAGATTCGTCTGTGTTTGAACTAATTCGAGGTTGTCACCTCATTCAAATATTTCAACTGTTCTGGCGCATCATTTTCTCTTTCAACAATCCTTTCCAATGGTGTTTCTTTTCAGTGGGCCCTAACCCACGGGTCTTTTCCCAGGATCTTAGCTGACTCTTCTAATTATTCCAGAGCCATTCCTAATCCTTTTTCGAAGTTGACGTAAGTATGAATTTCATCAGTCAAATCTTTTCCAAGATCAATTTCAAATCATTTTCATTGTTGGCTCAACATCTTTGTTTTTCATTCTCCCGGAGTATCTCAGTAATTTTGATGGTGTTTCCCATCGTCATTTGAAGACCGAAGAACAGTTTCCCTTAAATCTTGTCCATTCTCCGAAAGATTCGCGGTGCTAGCTCGATGTTATCAAATTGTTTCCAGTTGTGCAATTCTTTTCACCCATCCGGAGTATGTCAGGAGTTGATTTCTGTTTCTTTTCACCGGAGGCCATCATTCCAGAAGAATTCTTCGTCCTCACATTTTAGTTTCCGTTATGCAATTATTCCGGTGCTTCGTTCAAGTGTTCCTTAATCAGCTCATGATCTCTTTGTTCTTTTGCATCTAAATCCCCTCTAGCATATTTGTTCTTCTAATTCTTCCCGGTGATTCAGTCTCTTTCATCAGTCATTTTCGAATTCTTACGGTGGTTCGTTCAAGATTCTTTTTCCTTGATTATCATTTTAATTCATTCGTTCTTTCCAAATCCTACCGGTGGTTCATGAAGACTTTCTCAAGTTTTGC
>NW_021281251.1:0-2012 GCF_002162155.2 Triticum dicoccoides
AGAAGGGGTTAGGGTCCGATCACATTCACTTAGATCAGAAAATAGCAACGTGAAGACATTACTATAAGTGAATGCTTTAGAGGACAGAACATATATATAATATTGAAGATAAACCACCATTGCGAAGATATAGATTTCAAAGATAAATCAATGTTGAAGACAATCCAAATGTGAAGATAATGCAATCAAGATGCCAAATCAAAATCTTCAAGAAATTGTGGTGGTGGCGTTACCCACCGTATAGGAAGTATTAGACCCAGACACGGCGCAGAATTATCGTGGCGCTCTGAAGTCAAATTCCACATTAATGTATTCACACTTAGAGGGTAAGTGTTCATTGATTGAAGAAATACTTACTTCGTGTGTTGCACATCTAAGTCATCAACATGCATAAGCGTTAGGATGTGTGTCCATTCACTGGACATTTGAGGATTCTAAGATATTTAGGTCACACTATAGCTTGCAAAACCTATTCTCATCCAAGGGCTTCGTGAAGATATCTGCCAGTTGCTCTTTAGTGTTGACGTGAATGATATCAATGTCTTCCTTGTTGACATGATCTCTGAGAAAGTGATGACGAATCTCGATGTGCTTTGTCACCGAGTGCTGAAATGGATTCTTGGAAAGCTTGATGGTGCTTTCATTATCGCAGAAGAGTGGCACATTCTTCATGTTGATGCCGTAGTCCTTGACAGTTTGCTTCATCCATAGAAGCTGAGCATAGCAAGATCCAGCAGCAATGTATTCAGATTCAGCAGTAGAGAGTAATATGCAGTTCTGCTTCTTTGAAGACCAACAGACAAGACATCATCCAAGAAAGTGACATGTGCCATATGTAGACTTGTGATCAACCTTGTCACCAGCATAATCAGCATCAGAATATCCAACTAGATCAAATGATGAGCCCTTTGGATACCATAATCCTAGTGTTGGGGTGTGAGCCAAATATCAAAGAATTCGCTTCGCTGCAAGGTGATGCGATTCCTTTGGTGCCGCTTGGAATCGGGCACACATGCAATAGCTAAGCATAATATCAGGCCTAGAAGCACATAAGTATAGAAAAGAACCAATCATGGAGCGTTATACCTATTGATCGAACTCTTTACCATTGTCATCATGGCCACGATGACTTTTGGCTGGCACTGGCGTCGTGTACCCTTTGCAGTCTTTCATTCCAAACTTTTTCAGGCAATCTTTCAGGTATTTTTCTTGTGATATGAAGATGCCATTGCGCTGTTGATGGATTTGAAGACCTAGGGAGAATTTCAGCTCCCTCATCATGGACATCTGATATTGCTCTTGCATCATGTATCCAAACTCATCACGGTATGTCTTGTCTGTGCAGCCGAAGATAATGTCATTCACATATATTTGACACGCAAATAGTTCACCATCATATGTCTTCGTGAAGAGATTGGGATCTAGAGAACCAGGTTCGAAGCCTTTGCTCTTCAGGAATTCTTTGAGTGTGTCATACCAAGCACGAGGTGCTTGTTTGAGGCCATACAGTGCCTTGTGGAGCTTGTACACCATATCAGGATGCTTTGGATCTTCAAAACCAGGTGGTTGAGTGACATACACTTCTTCGATTTTGCCATTGAGAAAGGCAATCTTCACATCCATTTGGTACAGAAGAATGTTGTGATGGTTAGCATAGGCCAGTAGTATGCAAATGGCTTCAAGCCTAGCCACAGGAGCAAAGGTTTCATCAAAGTCGATTCCTTCCACTTTTGTGTAACCTTGAGCGACGAGGCGAGCCTTGTTTCTGACAACTTGTGCAAGTTCATCTTGCTTATTGCGATAGATCCATTTCGTGCCAATGACATTGTCCTTGCAAGGATCAAGATGTTTGACAAGCTCCCAGACATTATTCAACTCAAACTGTTGAAGCTCTTCTTGCATAGCTTGAATCCATTCAGGTTCCATGAAGGTTTCTTCGACTTTCTTGGGTTCAGATATAGAGACAAAATCAAAGTGACCACAGAAGTTTGCTAGTTGTGTAGCTCTTGATC
>NW_021281252.1:0-1151 GCF_002162155.2 Triticum dicoccoides
AAGAGGCTTGGAAAGCCTAGCTGTACTACGTGGTCCTTCACAAGCTCAGGATCACCACCTGGGCCTTAGCCTACTCATTGATGTCAACGTCTATGAAGAACCCATCAGAAGGGGTTGCAGCGTCTTCTGTAAAAATGTAAATTATAGCAACATGAGTACAAAGGTACTCAGCAAGACTTACATCAGATCCTACATACATGCACATTATCAAGAAGGGTTGGTGGAGTTATTGCAGCAAGCCAGCTTTGACTCTTGGCTAGGCTATCCTACGAGACTCCAACTTGAAATGGTTTTGCGTACACGAGTCCACTACTCACCACTTCAATACACTACCGGGGATCCACCTCCGTCTTCCTACGGAAGAGCCATCCTCGGCACTCACACTTATCTTGAGGCTTTTAGTAGTTTCCATTTACTTGTCTATGAACTGTATAGGCAACCAAGCAGTCCTTTACCGCGGACGCGGCTATTCGAGTAGATCATGATAACCCTGCAGGGGTGTACTTCTTCATACATGTTTCCACCACTTAGCGTCTGCACACGACATGTGCTCGGCAGACTTCAAGCGAAAGCCGACGTGGGTGTAGACCACGACCTACCTAAACACCTAAATCTCTAGTCCAGGTTTATCGCCTATCCAGGTTCCATCCGCAGGGAGTCCGGCCGAGGCTTCCCATACGGCCCCGAACGATGTGAACAGGGTTCCCGAGATACCTAACGGGTATTCGGTACACCCGGCCACGTACCTACCGCATCACAGCCCACCCCTACGGTCAGCGTTGTCCACGGCCTCCAGTAGGCTACAAACACCAGAAACTACTTGCAACTCCTGGACAGAGAACTAGGGTGAATAAGAAGTCGAGCGGGGTCATATTTCAGGGCCCAATGCATGGTAGTAGCTGTATCTTAAATCACACATACAGATCTCAGTGCTTAAGGTCGGCTTCAATGAAACAACCCACCATGTACTCCTACATGGCCTCTCATCGATACCTTTACCAAATCGTGTTCACCACACCACTCTCATTACCGACATAATCATTTCACTCTAGCCCATCACCCAGATGAACCAGACCTGACACGACTCTAAGCATAGCAGGCATAGCAAGGTAGGAACAACACATACATATGGCTCAATCAACTCCTACACA
>NW_021281253.1:0-602 GCF_002162155.2 Triticum dicoccoides
GTCTCGGCGTCCGTCGACGCTACCGCGACGACGTCCGCCTCGACTCGCGTTACGCTAAGATAGGGTGACACTGGTGTCCCGTGCTCGTCTCGTCGTCCGTCGTCGCTACCGCGACGACGTTCGCCTCGACTCGCGTTACGCTAAGACAGGTTGGCAATGGTGTCACGTGCTCGTCTCAGCGTCAGTCGTCGCTACCGCGACGACGTCCGCCTCGACTCGCGTTACGCTAAAAAAGGGAGGCAGTGCTGTCACGTGCTCGTCTCGGCGTTCGTCGTCGCTACCGCAACGACGTCCGCCTCGACTCACGTTACGCTAAGACAGGGTGGCACTGGTGTCACGTGCTCGTCTCGGCGTCCGTCGTCGCTACCGCGAAGACGTCCGCCTCCACTCGCGTTACGCTAAGACAGGGAGGCAGTGGTGTCACGTGCTCGTCTCGGCGTCCGTCGTCGCTACCGCGACGACTTCCGCCTCGACTCGTGTTACGCTAAGACAGGGTGGCAATGGTGTCACGTGCTCGTCTCGGCCTCCGTCCTCGCTACCGCGACGACGTCCGCCTCGACTCGCGTTACGCTAAGACAAGGTGGCAGTGGTGTCACGTGCTT
>NW_021281253.1:612-1168 GCF_002162155.2 Triticum dicoccoides
TCGTCTCGGCGTCCGTCGTCGCTACCGCGACGACGTCCGCCTCGACTCGCGTTACGCTAAGACAGGGTGACACTGGTGTCCCGTGCTCGTCTCGTCTTCCGTCGTCGCTACCGCGACGACGTCCGCCTCGACTCGTGTTACGCTAAGACAGGTTGGCAATGGTGTCACGTCCTCGTCTCGGCGTCAGTCGTCGCTACCGCGACGACGTCCGCCTCCACTCGCGTTACGCTAAAAAAGGGAGGCAGTGCTGTCACGTGCTCGTCTCGGCGTCCGTCGTCGCTACCGCAACGACGTCCGCCTCGACTTGCGTTACGCTAAGACAGGGTGGCACTGGTGTCACGTGCTCGTCTCGGCGTCCGTCGTCGCTACCGCGACAACGTCCGCCTCAACTCGCGTTACGCTAAGACAGGGAGGCAGTGGTGCCACGTGCTCGTCTCGGCGTCTGTCGGCGCTACCGCGACGACTTCCGCCTCGACTCGCGTTACGCTAAGACAGGGTGGAAATGGTGTCACGTGCTCGTCTCGGCCTCCGTCCTCGCTACCGCAACGACGTCCGC
>NW_021281254.1:0-1999 GCF_002162155.2 Triticum dicoccoides
CTGCCCTGTCGCTCCGCCACAAAGTAACAGTCGAGGGCCGTCGGGAACCCAGGCCCACCTCTACCGGGATGGAGCCACCTGTCCTTTCAGCCCCCTCGTCAGAATCACTTGCGGGTACTCAATGAGCTGACCCGACTTTAGTCACCATCTGTATAGTATGTATGTAGGTATAGTATATACCCGTGATCACCTCCCAAGTGATCACGGCCCGATAGTATAGCAAGGCAGACTGACAAGAATGTAGGGCCAATGATGATAAACTAGCATCCTATACTAAGCATATAGGATTGCAGGTAAGGTATCAACAGATGTAGCGACAATGTCAGGCTATGCATCAGAATAGGATTAACGAAAGCAGTAACATGCTACACTACTCTAATGCAAGCAATATAGAGGAGAATAGGCGATATCTGGTGATCAAGGGGGGGCTTGCCTGGTTGCTCTGGCAAGAGAGAGGAGTCGTCAACTCCGTAGTCGAACTGGTCAACAGCAGCGTCGGTCTCGTAGTCTACCGGAGAGAAGAGGGGGAAGAAATAATGAACACAGAGCAAACAAAGCATCACAAAATATAACAAGGCAATACGCGATGTTCGGTGTGCTCTAAGGCGGTAGTAGGTGATACCGGTGAAGGGGGGAAAAACATCCGGGAAAGTATTCCAGGTGTTTCGCGTTTACGGACCGGTGAACTAGAGGGGGAAAGTTGCGTGTTCGGTATGCTAGGGGTGTGTGGCGGACGAACGGGCTGCGTATCCGGATTCGTCTCGTCGTTCTGAGCAACTTTCATGTAGAAAGTATTTTCATCCGAGTTACGGATTAAAAGATATGATTTTCTAAAGTTTATATTAATTTCTGGAATTTAATTAGTTATTTAAATTAATTCGAAAATGGAATAATGACATCAGCATGATGTCATGCTGATGTCAGCAGTCAACAGAGTTGACTGGTCAACTCGACTAGTGGGTCCCACTGGTCAGTGACACATATTTAATTAAACATTTTAATTAACCTAATTAGTAATAATAGGGGGGTGGGCCCCACTGTCATACTCTGTTAGCTAATTAACAGTAGTTAATTAGGTTAATTAGTCATTAGATTAATTAATCTTAATTAGCTAAGTTAATCAGAATTAATTAAGTTAATTAATTAATTAATTAATTAATTAATTATTTTTATTATTTAATATTGATTTCTTTTTTTTATATTATTATTTTTTAACTCCTTTTTTTATTTAACAGATACGTTCTCTGGGGACGTGGGGCCCCTTGTCATTGACTTAGAGGCCATAGTGGCCCGGGTAAACGGGCAGCGGTGCGGGCGCTCAGGCGTGGGCGCCCGAAGGGAGACCCAGGGCGCGGCGAGCGTTCGCCGGACCGTGACCAAGGGGCGGAGGTGGGACGGCGAGCGGCGGCAGCCACTGCGGGAACCGCAAGCGGGGCAGGGGCGAAAGCGGACGGGGCGGTGGAGGCGTCCGGGGGTAGCAGCGGGGGAAGGCAGCCACGGTGGGCGCGCACGGGGAGGGGCGCGTGCTAGGCGCGGCCACGGTGTAGCCTCGGGCGGACGACGGGTGCGGGGAGAGGACGAGAAGGGGCGCGGGGGCGCGGCCATGGGCGTGGCCGGAGCCGGTCGGAGCACGGCCAGGGGGCGCGAGGGCCACATTGAGGGCGGGGCGGACACGGGACAGAAGGGTGGCGCGCTCGGCACAGGAGCTCACCGTGGGATGGTGGGGTCTAGGCAGCGGGGGGTTGAGGAGGAAGACGGCGACGACGCGCGACGGGGAGGTAGGCCGGTGGGGAAGTCCGGCGGGGCTACGTGCTGGTCTTCGGGCGGCGCCGGCGAGCGGTCGCCGCCAGCGCGGCGAGGGGCGCCGTCGAGGGAGAGGGCACGGGGTGCGATGCCGAGGGCGGGGGCCGGCGAGCAGGCTCCGGCGTCGGGGTTCGGCCCGATCTAGTTCTGGATCGCGGGGGGGACGGGGAGCGAGAGGGGGAGTGGGGTTTCATCC
>NW_021281254.1:2481-3416 GCF_002162155.2 Triticum dicoccoides
TTTTGTCTTTTGTTTTTCTGTTTTATCTCTTTTCTTTTATTTATTTTCTTCTACGGATTTATATTATTTTAGTTTTATAAAACATAAAAGTTGCACCTAAATTATTATTACTAGTTATACCTCGGTCACAAAAAGGTCTAACCCCCAAATAAAATAGTTTAGTATTTTATAAAATACAAAAGGCATTTATTTAGTTGTTTTAGCTACTGCTTAAATCATTTTAGAGCATTCAAACATTTTATAAAAGGGTGGTTTCTTCACCATAATTACATATGCATTATTTGTCACCGTTTGGACCTTTTAGTTCTGACATTTGAAAATTTTACTGGTTTGACTTTATTTTAAATTTGAATTTCGAATCGGTTTTGAACTACGCGTGATTAACAACAGTAATCGAGGTGACGTGGCATCATTTGGTGAGGGTTACTATAGCTTAATTATCCGGGCATCACAATTCTCCTCCACTACAAGAAATCTCGTCCCGAGATTTAAGAGGAGAGTAAGGGGGAGATCTGGTTACGAAACTCTAACGAATCTTCTCGGTCTTGGTTGCTCTTCTCGAAGAGATCGATCCATTACATTGATGTCTTCATTACTCTTCTTCCAGCCATCAGGATGAAGTCAGCATCCTTTCTTCAGGATCTCCATCGTACTTACGAATAGGTAAGGGGCAGCTCGGCTACGACATAATGCTTATGAGGGAAACAATCTGGGGTTAACCCATAAATGAGCATAAGATTATCTCTCGAGTTGAACATATAAAATACATCGAGAGTAAGGTACGAAGGTACAATAAGAGGTTCCAAGCGGATAGGTGGTTGCTCGAAGTCCGAACCAAAGTGAGAAAGGGGTTCAGAGTAGCGACAGTAAATATTGCGTCTGATACCATAATAGAGCACTAGGAAGGTGGCCCATGAATTAAATACGAAGCCAAG
>NW_021281254.1:6321-9121 GCF_002162155.2 Triticum dicoccoides
ATCTTAGGAACATACACTACAAAGTTCAGAAGTAAATAACACAAGCCCGAAAGCAGAGCATGGTTGGCCAAGCAGAGGATACAACTTAACAAGGGCATCATGTATAAGGGGAAGAACTCACAAGGTGTTCAAATGTGAAGGACACTGCCGGATAACAATCCAACAAAGGACTTGATAGTCCACAAAGGATCTGATATGAGTATCGGTACTCAACCAGAAGAGGAAGGAATGCAAATGCAACAGGTTATGGAATCATCTGAATAATTCAAAGCTTAAATAAAAAGGAATTATGATTTCCAAAACAAAGGATCAGAAGCAGACGTTCTGATCAAGGATGGATCAATTGAATATACCAGAGGCACAATCGACGACAGATAGTTTGGTCGAGAACCAGCTCATGTTTGAAAGACGTCTGAGCCGGAGAGATAATTTAAAAGGATCAACTGATGATTACGTGCATTCGCAACATATTGAGTCAACAGACTCAAAATGATAATGACAAGGAATGTCAGTAAGATTTCTATACTTATGGGATTAATCATAATGAAAGTAAACAAGAAATTCCAGAGCAATAGGTTGCTGAGGATTTTTGGAATATCGGGTGGTATTTCGAAGACTTTTGTGTAACACATAAACAACTGGGGGATGAGCGGATATTCTATAAATGCGAGAATTAACCGTAGGGGTATTCAAGTGACAAGAACAGCAAGGCAGTAAGCTCAAGGGATTATCGAAACCACGACGAGTTTTTCAGGGTATCTTGTAATAACAAGACCAACTGGGGATGATATAAGAATAACAACTGTAAGTAGTTACCCATAAGGGTTGACGGTGGAAGGGGAATTGCAAACGCGATGAACACAAGTTCTCGGCTTAACAACGGAAAGTATCTTCAGGGTCTTCACGTGCAGCAGACGATCATCAGTAATAAGGGGCTCTCCGGGTGAAAGTGACAACGAGATCCTAATGTTAGATTTAGCAAAATTCCTGTAACCCGAATAGAAGAGAGATCAGAGTCCCAGAGTAAAGGTCGAGGAGTAAAAGATCCTAGTACCACCCGATGGCGACGTGGGCCCGTAAGGCACACAGCCAAGTTAGTAAAAGTTTTGCAATGTCTAGACTCGACTTCGGCCAAGGAGTGTGGAAGGGGGATTCCTACAGGCAGTCGGCTCTGATACCAACTTGTGACGCCCCCGATTTAATCGTACACTAATCATGCACGCAAATGTGTACGACCAAGATCAGGGACTCACGGGAAGATATCACAACACAACTCTAAAACATAAATAAGTCATACAAGCATCATAATACAAGCCAGGGGCCTCGAGGGCTCGAATACAAGTGCTCGATCATAGACGAGTCAGCGGAAGCAACAATATCTGAATACAGACATAAGTTAAACAAGTTTGCCTTAAGAAGGCTAGCACAAACTGGGATACAGATCGAAAGAGGCGCAGGCCTCCTGCCTGGGATCCTCCTAAACTACTCCCGGTCGTCATCAGCGGGCAGCACGTAGTAGTAGGCACCTCCAGTGTAGTAGGGGTCGTCGTCGACGGTGGCATCTGGCTCCTGGACTCCAGCCTCTGGTTGCGACAACCAGAAAGAAAGGAAAGGGGAAAAGAGGAAAGAAAGCAACCGTGAGTACTCATCCAAAGTACTCGCAAGCAAGGAACTACACTACATATGCATGGGTATATGTGTAAGGAGGCCATATCAGTGGACTGAACTGCAGAATGCCAGAATAAGAGGGGGATAGCTAATCTTGTCGAAGACTACGCTTCTCGCAGCCACCGTCTTGCATCAAGTAGAAGAGAGTAGATTGAAGTCCTCCAAGTAGAATCTCCAAGTAGAATCTCCAAGTAACATCTCCAAGTAACATCTCCAGTAGCATAATCCTACCCGGCGATCCCCTCCTCATATCCCTGAGGGAGAGCGACCACCGGTTGTATCTGGCACTTGGAAGGGTGTGTTTTATTAAGTATCCGGTTCTAGTTGTCATAAGGTCAAGGTACAACTCCAAGTCGTCCTGTTACCGAAGATCACGGCTATTCGAATAGATTAACTTCCCTGCAGGGGTGCACCACATAACCCAACACGCTTGATCCCATTTGGCCGGACACACTTTCCTGGGTCATGCCCGGCCTCGGAAGATCAACACGTCGCAGCCCCACCTAGGCAAAACAGAGAGGCCAGCACGCCGGTCTAAACCTAAGCGCACAGGGGTCTGGGCCCATCGCCCATAGCACACCTGCACGTTGCGTACGCGGCCGAAAGCAGAACTAGCCCCCTTAATACAAGAGCAGGCTTATGTTCTAATCCGGCGCGCGCCGCTCCGTCGCTGACGTCTGAAGTGCTTCGGCTGATACCACGACGTCGGGATACCCATAACTACTCCCACGTAGATGGTTAGTGCGTATAGGCTCGTAGCCGACTCAGATCAAATACCAAGATCTCGTTAAGCGTGTTAAGTATCCGCGAACGCCGAATAGGGCCAGGCCCACCTGTCTCCTAGGTGGTCTCAACCTGCCCTGTCGCTCCGCCACAAAGTAACAGTCGAGGGCCGTCGGGAACCCAGGCCCACCTCTACCGGGATGGAGCCACCTGTCCTTTCAGCCCCCTCGTCAGAATCACTTGCGGGTACTCAATGAGCTGACCCGACTTTAGTCACCATCTGTATAGTATGTATGTAGGTATAGTATATACCCGTGATCACCTCCCAAGTGATCACGGCCCGATAGTATAGCAAGGCAGACTGACAAGAATGTAGGGCCAATGATGATAAACTAGCATCCTATACTAA
>NW_021281255.1:0-1491 GCF_002162155.2 Triticum dicoccoides
GTGTCGCCTCTAGTATCAGGTTGAAAAAAGATCCGTGTACACGGAGGGAGGAAGTAGAACGGACCCGGTTCCAAACATCCATTTTTACGGTTGAAAAAAAAAGAAAGGGTACAAACAAAATTACTAGTACAAACAAAGGAGTATCACTATAGATAGATGTTGCCGGCCCTAGCTGCATTGATCATAGCTGGTAAATTCAAAATAATTTCTTCAGTTATGATGTAGAATTGATAGATGCCAGGGTGGCTCTCCAGGTTCGGCATTGCTTTGAAGCAACACCACTGATTTGTTTGGCTAGAGCACACTTTCTTGTCAAGAAACCGAATGAACTCCACCTTAAATCATATATTTGGCAGATCTTGTGAAAAATCAAAATCTAAATGGGTAACCATTAATATAACAGAGAGCGTGCACTAAAAGAGGGCCGGGGGAAGCGGAAAGAAGTACAACATTCCACCTTCAGAAGGGTTACAAATGGGCGGCCTTTGCCCGTTTCCAAACTTGCGAATCCGCGAAATCACCCTGCTGCGTGCCGCCTCTAGTATCAGGTTGAAAAAAGATCCGTGTACACGAAGGGAGGAAGTAGAACGGACCCGGTTCCAAACATCCATCTTTACGGCTGAAAAAAAAAGAAAGGGTACAAACAAAATTACTAGTACAAACAAAGGAGTATCACTATAGATAGATGTTACCGGCCCTAGCTGCATTGATCATAGCCGGTAAATTCAAAATAATTTCTTCAGTTATGATGTAGCATTGATAGATGCCAGGGTGGCTCTCCAGGTTCGGCATTCCTTTGAAGCAACACCACTGATTTGTTTGGCTAGAGCACACTTTCTTGTCAAGAAACCGAATGAACTCCACCTTAAATCATATATTGGGCAGATCTTGTGAAAAAACAAAATCTAAATGGGTAACCATTAATATAACAGAGAGCAAGCACTAAAAGAGGGCCGGGGGAAGCGGAAAGCGTTACAACATTCCACCTTCAGAAGGGTTACAAATGGGCGGCCTTTGCCCATTTCCAAACTTGCGAATCCGCGAAATCACCCTGCTGCGTGCCACCTCTAGTATCAGGTTGAAAAAAGATCCGTGTACACGGAGGGAGGAAGTAGAACGGACCCGGTTCCAAACATCCATTTTTACGGTTGAAAAAAAAAGAAAGGGTACAAACAAAATTACTAGTACAAACAAAGGAGTATCACTATAGATAGATGTTGCCGGCCCTAGCTGCATTGATCATAGCTGGTAAATTCAAAATAATTTCTTCAGTTATGATGTAGCATTGATAGATGCCAGGGTGGCTCTCCAGGTTCGGCATTGCTTTGAAGCAACACCACTGATTTGTTTGGCTAGAGCACACTTTCTTGTCAAGAAACCGAATGAACTCCACCTTAAATCATATATTTGGCAGATCTTGTGAAAAATCAAAATCTAAATGGGTAACCATTAATATAACAGAGAGCGTGCACTAAAAGAGGGCCGGGGGAA
>NW_021281256.1:0-916 GCF_002162155.2 Triticum dicoccoides
AATTCTGGACCTAAGCCTGAAACTGAGTGCTTCTACTGCAAGCAGACTGGTCACTGGAAGCGGAACTGCCCCAAGTATTTGGCGGATAAGAAGGATGGCAAGGTGAACAAAGGTATATGTGATATACATGTTATTGATGTGTACCTTACTAGAGCTCGCAGTAGCACCTGGGTATTTGATACTGGTTCTGTTGCTAATATTTGCAACTCGAAACAGGGACTACGGAATAAGCGGGCACTGGCAAAGGACGAGGTGACGATGCGCGTGGGAAACGGTTCCAAAGTCGATGTGATCGCGGTCGGCACGCTACCTCTACATCTACCTTCGGGATTAATATTAGACCTAAGTAATTGTTATTTGGTGCCAGCGTTGAGCATGAACATTATATCTGGATCTTGTTTAACGCGAGACGGTTATTCATTTAAATCAGAGAATAATGGTTGTTCTATTTATATGAGTAATATCTTTTATGGTCATGCACCCTTGAAGAGTGGTGTATTCTTATTGAATCTCGATAGTAGTAATACACATATTCATAATGTTGAAGCCAAAAGATGCAGAGTTGATAACGAAAGTGCAACTTATTTGTGGCACTGTCGTTTAGGTCATATCGGTATAAAGCGCATGAAGAAACTCCATGCTGATGGACTTTTGGAACCACTTGATTATGAATCACTTGGTACTTGCGAACCGTGCCTCATGGGCAAGATGACTAAAACACCGTTCTCCGGTACTATGGAGAGAGCAACAGATTTGTTGGAAATCATACATACCGATGTATGTGGCCCGATGAATATTGAGGCTCGTGGCGGATATCGTTATTTTCTCACCTTCACAGATGATTTAAGCAGATATGGGTATATCTACTTAATGAAACATAAGTCTGAAACATTTGAAAAGTTCAAAGAATTTCATA
>NW_021281257.1:0-1114 GCF_002162155.2 Triticum dicoccoides
GTACCCTTTGTAACTGTTACCGCTGAATCGGTGAACCTGTCTCCGACACTCCTCCCAGTCATCGTAGACTCCGGGAACCTTACCCTTGTACACGACATACGTCGGCATCGCTATGCACTAGCCAAACGAAACGTTAGTACCAATTCACAGACAATACATAAGCAATATATAAGTATGCAACAGAACGATCGGAAGAGAAAAGCAAGACATTAATAGCATCGATTACATCTAAGTTGAATGACTCTCGAAACCAAAGAGACATACTACAAGTTCATTAAAGTTTAATTACAACATGAGCCAATCGATGTTTCAGAACTAGACACAGCATCACTGCTTTCGACTCGACTCAAGGGACCGGAGCGTGGATGAAGCCGCCGTCTATCGTGGGAGTCATGAAATAACGGTCGTTGTCAGCCTGCATTTGTAGCATTGTGTCGATGTCACTTTTGGACGGTTGATTGTTGAGGTAGAACTGCCCCGAGGTACGAAGGACATCTTGATGGATGATTTCCGCAAACTCCGACTGGATGTGAAAGAATTCTTGTCGGAGGTCCGCGTCCTGGATTGCCGACACGCTCTTTGCCCAATCTTTGAGTTTACTCGGTAGCAGAAGTTGATGATGGTCCCGTACGATCGCCCGCATGTGATGGATGGCATAGTAGGCACCCTTCTGACCGCCAGGCGGCTGCTTGACGCAGCAGAACGTCGTATTGTGGGAGAACACATGCTTGCCGTACTTACGAATAGGCTTGGTGAAGGTGCCTCCAGATTTGGCGTAGCCGGGGAGAACATCATCAAGAACCTTCTTGACATTTGTGTAGTCTACGTTCGACTGACGGTCCGGGTCGAAATACGTGGCCATGGAATATTTGGGGCTTAGGAGGATGAGCGTGCAACGTGTGTCACTGCAGAAAACACGGAATGTTAAAAGAAAAACGATCGAAATGTAAGAATTCATATGTTACGGGCCGGTTGAGGGGAGGACTTACTCGGGAAAGTAAGGCACGAGGAAGTTATCCTTATCTTGGTTTGCCAGAATGACGCCTTCGAGGTAAGAACTCGCGACTTGCCGGTCCCCAGCGCTGCCCAAGATCTTGGCACGCATGTAGAAGGG
>NW_021281258.1:0-1301 GCF_002162155.2 Triticum dicoccoides
TTTTTCTTCCCTTTGCCCTTTTTCTTGAAACTAGTGGTCTTGTTAACCATCAACACTTGATGCTCCTTCTTGATTTCTACCTCCGCAGCTTTCAGCATTGCGAAGAGCTCGGGAATAGTCTTGTTCATCCCTTGCATATTATAGTTCATTACGAAGCTCTTGTAGCTTGGTGGCAGTGATTGGAGAATTCTGTCGATGACGCAATCATCCGGAAGATTAACTCCCAATTGAATCAAGTGATTATTATACCCAGACATTTTGAGTATATGCTCACTGACAGAACTATTCTCCTCCATCTTGCAGCTATAGAACTTATTGGAGACTTCATATCTCTCAATCCGGGCATTTGCTTGAAATATTAACTTCAACTCCTGGAACATCTCATATGCTCCATGACGTTCAAAACGTCGTTGAAGTCCCGATTCTAAGCCGTAAAGCATGGCACACTGAACTATCAAGTAGTCATCAGCTTTGCTCTGCCAGACGTTCATAACATCTGGCGTTGCTCCAGCAGCAGGCCTGGCACCCAGCGGTGCTTCTAGGACGTAATTCTTCTGTGCAGCAATGAGGATAATCCTCAAGTTACGGACCCAGTCCGTGTAATTGCTACCATCATCTTTCAACTTTGCTTTCTCAAGGAACGCATTAAAATTCAACGGAACAACAACACGAGCCATCTATCTACAATCAACATAAACAAGCAAGATACTATCAGGTACTAAGTTCATGATAAATTTAAGTTCAATTAATCATATTACTTAAGAACTCCCACTTAGATAGACATCCCTCTAATCTTCTAAGTGATTACGTGATCCAAATCAACTAAACCATGACCGATCATCACGTGAGATGGAGTAGTTTTCAATGGTGAACATCATTTATGTTGATCATATCTACTATATGATTCACGCTCGACCTTTCGATCTCCGTGTTCCGAGGCCATATCTGCATATGCTAGGCTCGTCAAGTTTAACCTGAGTATTCTGCGTGTGCAAAAACTGGCTTGCACCCGTTGTAGATGGACGTAGAGCTTATCACACCCGATCATCACGTGGTGTCTGGGCACGACGAACTTTGGCAACGGTGCATACTCAGGGAGAACACTTCTTGATAATTTAATGAGAGATCATCTTATAATGCTACCGTCAATCAAAGCAAGATAAGATGCATAAAAAGATAAACATCACATGCAATCAATATAAGTGATATGATATGGCCATCATCATCTCGTGCTTGTGATCTCCATCTCCGAAGCACCGTCATGATCACCATCGTCACCGGCGCGACACCTTGATCTCCAT
>NW_021281259.1:0-978 GCF_002162155.2 Triticum dicoccoides
TTGCCCTTCTTGAAACTAGTGGTTTCACCAACCATCAACAATTGATGCTCCTTCTTGATTTCTACTTTCGCGGTGTCAAACAACGCGAATATTTCAAGGATCATCATATCTATCCCTGATATGTTATAGTTCATCACAGAGCTCTAGCAGCTTGGTGGTAATGACTTCGGAGAAACTATCACTATTTCATCTGGAAGATCAACTCCCACTCGATTCAAGTGATTGTTGTACTCAGACAATCTGAGCACAAGCTCAACAATTGAGCTTCTCTCCTTAGTTTGCAGGCTAAGAAAATCGTCGGAGGTCTTATACCTCTTGACGTGGGCACGAGCCTGAAATCCTAATTTCAGCCCTCGAAACATCTCATATGTTCCGCGACGTTTCGAAAAACGTCTTTGGTGCCTCTACTTAAACCATTTAACTGAACTATCACGTAGTTATCAAAACGTGTATGTTCGATGTTCGAAACATCCACAAACGACGTTTGGGGTTCAGCACACTGAGCAGTGCATTAAGGACATAAGCTTTCCACTGTCCGCACAATTGCTACTTTCAACTTTCAACTATATTTTCTCTAGGAACATATCTAAAACAGTAGAACTAAAGCGCGAGCTACGACATAATTTGCAAAAGGTCTTTTGACTATGTTCAGGATAATTAAGTTCATCTTATGAACTCCCACTCAGATAGACATCCCTCTAGTCATCTAAGTGATTACATGATCCGAGTCAAACTAGGCCGTGTCCGATCATCACGTGAGACGGACTAGTCATCATCGGTGAACATCTTCATGTTGATCGTATCTTCTATACGACTCATGCTCGACCTTTCGGTCTCCGTGTTCCGAGGCCATGTCTGTACATGCTAGGCTCGTCAAGTTAACCCTAAGTGTTTTCGCTGTGTAAAACTGTCTTACACCCGTTGTATGTGAACGTAAGAATCTATCACACCCGATCATCACGTGGTGCTTCGAAACGA
>NW_021281260.1:0-983 GCF_002162155.2 Triticum dicoccoides
TGAACCGTCTCTTCAACTAGTGTGTGACAGGGCACAGGGAGTTGTTCCTGTGGCACCTACACCAATTGAAGTGGAAGCTTATGATATTGATCATGAAACTTCGGATCAAGTCACTCCCAAACCTCGTAGGATGACAAGGATGCGTACTACTTCAGAGTGGTACGTAATCCTGTCTTGAAGGTCATGTTGCTAGACAACAATGAACCTACGAGCTATGGAGAAGCGATGGTGGGCCCGGATTCCGATAAATGGCTTGAGGCCATAAAATCCGAGAGAGGATCCATGTATGAAAACAAAGTGTAGACTTTGGCAGAACGGCTCGATGGTCGTAAGGCTAATGAGTACAGATGGATTTCAAAAGGAAGACGGACAATGATGGTAAATGTCACCATTAAGAAAGCTCGACTTGTCATTAAGATGTTTTCCGACAAGTTCAAGGAGTTGACTACGATGAGATTTTCTCACTCGTAGCGATGCTAAGAGTCTGCTGGAATTATATTAGCGATTACTGCATTATTTATGAAATCTTGCAGATAGGATGTCAAAACATTATTTCCTCGACGATTTTAATGAGGAAAGGTTGTATGTGATACAACCGGAAGGTTTTGTCAATCCCGAAAGATGCTAATAAGTATGCAAAGCTCCAGCAATCCTTCTAAGGACTGGAGTGAGCATCTCGGAGTTGGAATGTATGCTTTGATGATGATCAAAATTTTTGGGTTTGTACAAAGTTTATGAGAAACTTGTATTTCCAAAGAAGTGAGTGGGAGCACTATAGAATTTCTGATGAGTATATGTTGTTGACATATTGTTGATCAGAAATGACGTAGAATTTCTGGAAAGCATATAGGGTTATTTTGAAAGTGTTTTTCAATGGAAAGCCTGGATTAAGCTACTTGAACATTGAGCATCAAGATCTATAAGGATAGATCAAAATGCTTAATAATACTTTCAAATGAGCACATACCTTGACATGATCTTGA
>NW_021281261.1:0-1062 GCF_002162155.2 Triticum dicoccoides
CTATACCGTCTTGAGTCAGCACGTGGCCTAGAAAACCTACTTGTCTTAGCCAAAATTCGCACTTGCTGAACTTGGCATACAATTGGTGTTTCCTTAGCTCTCCTAGTACAATCCTGAGATGTTCTGCGTGCTCTTCTGGTGTTTTGGAGTATACCAGAATATCGTCGATGAATACTACGACGAATTTGTCCATAAACTTCATAAATACTTTGTTCATGAGGTGAACAAAATATGTCGGGGCGTTAGTTAATCCAAATGGCATCACTGTGAACTCGTACAGTCCATATCTGGAGGTGAAGGCTGTTTTGGGGATATCTTCCGTTCGTACCTTCAATTGATGGTATCCTGACCTTAAGTCAATTTTTGAGAATACCTTGGCCTGAGCAAGAAGATCAAACAAATCGTTTATCCTTGGCATCGGGTATTTGTTTTTGACTGTGACCATGTTAAGTGCTCGATAGTCGATACACAATCTCAGCGTTCCATCCTTCTTCTTGGCAAATAAAATTGGTGATCCCCAAGGTGAGGAGTTGGCTCGAATGTATCCTTTATCCAGTAATTCCTTTATTTGCTTCTTCAATTCGATCAACTCGGATGGTGCCATTCTGTATGGTTTCTTGTATATGGGGGTGGTCCCTGGTGCTAGCTCAATGCGGAATTCTATTTCTCGGTCTGGTGGCATGCCTGGCAGCTCTTCAGGGAATACATCTGGAAATTCACACACTACTGGAACCTTGTTTAGCTCAGAAACGTCCACCTTATTTAATCTCGGTTGCCGGGGTCTTTTTCCTTCCTTGGCTGATACTCTTATTGTCTTCCCTTGGTGGTGTGTGAGAATCACGGTCCTGTTGAAACAGTCGATAAAACCTTTATTGGTGGTTAGCCAATCCATCCCTAGGATGACATCCAGTCCTTTATTTTCCAATACAATAAGATTTGCGTAAAACTCCAATCCTTCAAACTCAATGACCACATTCTGACAGTAATTCTGAGAAACTTGCTGAATCCCGGGGGACTTGATTATTATGGATTTCTCCAAAGGAAGCATCGAAAAATTATTTT
>NW_021281262.1:0-1787 GCF_002162155.2 Triticum dicoccoides
TGACCTCCAGAACAGGATTACCGTACCACTCTGGTGCGGATCTTACTCTGGTTGATCTACGAGGTTCAGCAGTATCTTGATCTGAAGTTTCATGATCATTATCATTGGCTTCCTCACTAACTGGTGTAGGTGTCACTGAAACAGTTTTCTGTGATGAACTACTTTCCAGTAAGGGAGCGGGTACAGTTACCTCGTCAAGTTCTACTTTCCTCCCACTCACTTCTTTCGAGAGAAACTCCTTCTCTAGAAATGATCCATTCTTAGCAACGAATGTCTTGCCTTCGGATCTGTGATAGAAGGTGTACCCAACAGTTTCCTTTGGGTATCCTATGAAGACACATTTCTCCGATTTGGGTTCGAGCTTATCAGGTTGAAGCTTTTTCACATAAGCATCGCAGCCCCAAACTTTAAGAAACGACAACTTTGGTTTCTTGCCAAACCACAGTTCATAAGGCGTCGTCTCAACGGATTTTTGATGGTGCCCTATTTAACGTGAATGCGGCCGTCTCTAAAGCATATCCCCAAAAAGATAGCGGTAAATCAGTAAGAGACATCATAGATCGCACCATATCTACTAAAGTACGATTACGACGTTCGGACACACCATTACGCTGTGGTGTTCCGGGTGGCGTGAGTTGCGAAACTATTCCACAGTTTTTCAAATGTACACCAAACTCGTAACTCAAATATTCTCCTCCACGATCAGATCGTAGAAACTTTATTTTCTTGTTACGATGATTTTCAACTTCACTCTGAAATTCTTTGAACTTTTCAAATGTTTCAGACTTATGTTTCATTAAGTAGATATACCCATATCTGCTTAAATCATCTGTGAAGGTGAGAAAATAACGATATCCGCCACGAGGCTCAATATTCATCGGGCCACATACATCGGTATGTATGATTTCCAACAAATCTGTTGCTCTCTCCATAGTACCGGAGAACGGTGTTTTAGTCATCTTCCCCATGAGGCACGGTTCGCAAGTACCAAGTGATTCATAATCAAGTGGTTCCAAAAGTCCATCAGCATGGAGTTTCTTCATGCGCTTTATACCGATATGACCTAAACGACAGTGCCACAAATAAGTTGCACTTTCATTATCAACTCTGCATCTTTTGGCTTCAATATTATGAATATGTGTATTACTACTATCGAGATTCAATAAGAATAGACCACTCTTCAAGGGTGCATGACCATAAAAGATATTACTCATATAAATAGAACAACCATTATTCTCTGATTTAAATGAATAACCGTCTCGCATTAAACAAGATCCAGATATAATGTTCATGCTCAACGCTGGCACCAAATAACAATTATTTAGGTCTAAAATTAATCCCGAAGGTAGATGTAGAGGTAGCGTGCCGACTGCGATCACATCGACTTTGGAACCGTTTCCCACGCGCATCGTCACCTCGTCCTTTGCCAGTGCCCGCTTATTCCGTAGTCCCTGTTTCGAGTTGCAAATATTAGCAACAGAACCAGTATCAAATACCCAGGTGCTACTGCGAGCTCTAGTAAGGTACACATCAATAACATGTATATCACATATACCTTTGTTCACCTTGCCATCCTTCTTATCCGCCAAATACTTGGGGCAGTTCCGCTTCCAGTGACCAGTCTGCTTGCAGTAGAAGCACTCAGTTTCAGGCTTAGGTCCAGACTTGGGTTTCTTCTCTTGAGCAGCAACTTGCTTGCCGTTCTTCTTGAAGTTCCCCTTTTTCTTCCCTTTGCCCTTTTTCTTGAAACTAGTGGTCTTGTTAACCATCAACACTTGATGCTCCTT
>NW_021281263.1:0-1119 GCF_002162155.2 Triticum dicoccoides
GGCGTGGCTAGAGCCACCACAGCTCGAATCCGAGCACACCGCTGTGCTCAGAGAACTCCCAGGAGGCCGTAGCGCCCACCAGCCCCTCCTCCCATGCACCATAGCGCCATCTCCGCTGTTGCCCGAGCTCCGGCCGCCGCCGCGAGCTCGCCTCCGGCGAACCCCGGCCACCCCCGCACCTCCCGTTGGTTCCTCTAGATGCGCACGGGCGCGGGCTACCTCCTGGTGCCCTTGGCGCGTCGATCCGATGCCCCTAGCGCAAGTCCGGCGTTCCCCCGCCGTGCGGAATGGTCGCCGCCGGCGAAACTCCGGCAGGAGCTGATGTGGCCGGTCATTAGGGACTAACTACCCCGCTAATCACCCACTAGGCCACTGACAGCGGACCCCACCCCTGGTCAAACCCCAGTCAGCGCTGGGTTTGACCGGGATTAGCTCCTATGTCACTGACGTGTGGCCCCCACACGTCAGGTTTGACCTGGACCAGCCCGTTGACCCTGCTGACGTCACTGTGACGTGGGGCTGACGCAATAAACTATTTTCTGGATTTTTTTTATAATTCAGGAAATTTCAGAAAATGCCTAAAACTTTAATAAATCATAGAAAATTAACCGTAACTCCAAATTAAATAATTTATATATGAAAAATTATCAGAAAAATTCAAGGAATCTATCTGTACCATTTTCATGCATGTTAGAACAACTTATCACTACTGTTTAGGACAAATGAAGTGAATGGCATTTGAATAATCACATATGGAGTTTGAATTTGAATCTTGTATTCAAACCAACTTCATTTAATCTGTTGCTAGTTGCATTAGCCCAAAACACATTCATATTGCCATGTCATGAGCATGCATCATATTGTGCATTGCATTGATTGTGCTCCTTTCTGTGTTGCCGGTATTTGTCCCCTCTCGATAGACGTGATACCGATGATGTGATCGTTGACACTGATGAAGACTCAATGTTATCTTCAGAAGTGCCAGGCAAGCAAAACCCCCTTGTTCATTCCGATAAAATCCCACTCTCTCGCTCCTGCTCTCTTTTACTGCATTAGGACAACATCGATTCATCTGTTACTTGCTGCGGTAGCTGAACCCCTTTATCCTTTGCATGACCT
>NW_021281264.1:0-985 GCF_002162155.2 Triticum dicoccoides
GTAGTCTGTAGGATCATATTCTTGTGTGTTTCTATTGCTGCTAACCATGCCAGGATCACAAGTCGACGAGATTGACTGGGAGAACTTATCGAACAAGGAGCTTCATGATAAGTTTCAGCAAATGATGACTGAACAGGTACAAGATGTGCTGAACAATTTTGAAGAGGCCATGGAGAAGATCACTGGCCTTGAGAAGACGTTCGAAACAAAGCTCGATAACAGATTTAATGAACTGCTTGCGCGTCTTCCACCACCGGCTGCACCTGTCGCACCTCTGCAACAACAACAACTACGCCCCCTTCCGAATCAGTATGGACGAGCACAGCGTGTTCCTATTGAGCCAGGACAAACTTCTGGTGCCGCTGCTACTGTTGTTGGTGCTTCTTTGGCTCCTGCTACTGCTCCTGCTGGTACCCAGGAGGATGATGAGTATGCGGGTGATTATGAGGACGAGGTTGATCAAAATCAGATCTACAAGCAGCCACCAGCACCACCACCAGCAGGTCGACCTCAGGTATATATTCGTCATGGTAGGCCTGCACCACCACCTCAGGTACGCGATGATGTCCATATTCCTAAACTGAAATTGAATATTCCACCATTTGAGGGTAGATATGTTCCAGATATATATCTTACTTGGGAGTTAGAAACTGAACAACGATTTACATGTTTACAATATCCTGAGGAGAGACGAGTTGCTGCTGCTGTTTGTGCTTTCACTAGTTTTGCATGTGTATGGTGGTCTGAACATTGTAGATTATATCCTATTCCAACTACTTGGGCTGCTTTGAAAACTGCTATGCGTACGCGTTGGGTTCCACCCTATTATCAACGTGAATTGCTTCAAAAATTGCAGCGTTTAAGACAAGGAAAAAATTCTGTAGAAGAATATTATCAGGAATTACAAACTGGCATGATTAGATGTGGTATTGTTGAGGAGAATGAAGCTATGCTTGCACGTTTTCTGGGTGGATTAAATAGAGAG
>NW_021281265.1:0-985 GCF_002162155.2 Triticum dicoccoides
AGAATAAGAAAATATGAGCAACACAATTACCCTGATATGGTGGGGATGGACACCTTCATCTTCGGCAGGAGCTTGGTCGGCTTCGATGAGGCCGCCCTGGGCTGCTTCGGCGCCTTTTCAGTCGGCGCCGGAGAGGTGGTCCGAGGGCGCTTGGTCGACTGAGTGGCGGTCGCAACCCCCTTACCACGTTCGGTCGAAGGGTCGTGGACAAGCTTCGACCGCCTTTCTGAGCGCGGTGGAACGACCTCCTCCTCCTCTTCTTCCTCGTCCTCGATGTCATCTTCATCACCTTCATCATCATCATCGTCGTCATCATCCCCTGCAGCATCCGAGTCCCATTCCTCCTCTTCCTGGCTCTCGCCCCCACTCGCCTCGCCCCCGCTCGCCTCGCCTTCCTCAGTCGAAGCTTGTGCCCCATTGGGCATCAAGTACAGCTCGGTGAAAGCCTAGCAGATGCCCAAACAAGGATCAGTCGACCAGTCGGCAGGGTTAGCAGAAATGAATACGACAAGGACACAATGAAAAGCAGAGCAAGTGTACCTTGTTTGGGTCGCTGTTGTGGTCGAGTGGAGGAATCCTTCTGGCTCCGCGCGGGTTGTCCCTGTTTCCGGTAACGGCTACCATCCATCTTTCCAAAGTGGCATCGTCGACTTCTTCTGGATGGACTCTAGTCTCGTCTTCGGGCCCACAGTACAACCACATGCAGTGGCTCCGGAATTGAAGGGGTTGGATGCGACGCCTGAGGAAGACCTCCAGAAGATCCATGCCCGTCACCCCCTCCCGGACCAACTGCACCACGCGCTCCATCAACATCTTCACGTCGGCTTTCTCCTCCGGAATCAGCTTCAGAGGGGAGGGCTTGTTCACTCGGTCCATGGTAAACGGAGGGAGTCCACTCGACTGCCCTGGCGTCGACTGGACCTGACAGTAGAACCAAGTCGACTGCCAGCCTCTGACGGACTCGGGAAAGGACATGGGCGGGAAG
>NW_021281266.1:0-1451 GCF_002162155.2 Triticum dicoccoides
GGGATGTGGCATGTATGCACGTAGTTGTACTTGGCTCCACCCACTTATGGAAACATGGAAATTGGAGTAGGAATCTAAACCTCAAAATATGCTTAAGCATATGCCACGTTAGATACATACTAAAAGGAAATCCTGACTCCCTGAGGACTCTTTAGCCAAATTGATTCCATCAACTATTATTCGAAATCTTGCGGTGTTTTATTTTGCTCTTGCATTTTATCACTCTGTTCATGACAACCTTGCAATATTTCAAGCCTCTGTTTCTGCTTTGCTTTGCATCACCTTGCAAGAACAATATCATAAACCTCTAAAAGATACCAAGTTGTTGGGTGTACGTGACATGATGTTTAGTGTACATGCCTGACTGTCTAGCGTACGTGCCCGATTGCTGGGCGTATGCCCGCGTCTACGAGTAATCCACTTGTCCGCCCTCGAGGCCGCCTTCGCCTCCGCCTTGTGAGGCTGGGGACTACCGGCCGAGCTTCTTGGCCGCGTAGAAGTAGGGCGGTAAATATTGCTCTGGCTAGGGGACTACGGCGGTGGAACCCCACGGCCCTGCCCCCAACCTGCCCGTACACCTATCAAGCCCGGAGCTTTGCCTTCCTTTTGATGTGGCAGAGGTTTGCCATGTCGCCGAGTTGATCTTGCGGGCAACCACCTTGATGAGGACATCAATACCATTGTTACACCCACACATATTGGACCAATTACTAGAGCTCGCGCACACCAATTAAATTACCAAGTACTTCCGTTTCTTGGTAATGATTCTAATGTTCATGAGAATATGATGCTGCCTAAATTGGATACATTTGTTTTGCTTACAAATGAAGGACCTAGCTTGGAGAAGGATGAACATTGGAGCAAGACCAAGCATGGAGATGATGGCATGCGCAAGGGGAACAAGAACGGAGTTACAAGTGATGATTTCAGGGCTTTGAAGCCACCATAACGAGTGCATGAAGCCTTCGACGAAATATCCAAGATGTCACTTCATAAATTTCGTCCAGAGGCTATTCTAGGTGCTGCGTCACCTTATTATTGGGCCAGGCCCATGTAATTTCGAAATACATAAGTATAGGCTATTTTTAGAGTCCGTATGTGTGGAGAAACAAGAGATAGGGTTGGTTTCGGATCCCTCCACCAAGGGCCACGAAATTCCCCCCTCTTCCTCCATATATACAGCCCTTAGGGCAGCGTTTAGACTTTGGGTTTTGTTTAGATTAAAGTTCGCCATAGCTGCAACTTCGCGTACTTCGTTTGTGTTCAACGACCAGACAAAGACGTCTCAGAACCCCCACCTTCATCAATAAAGATTTCATCTTATATTCGCAATATCCAGATTGCAATCTCAGTTTCTTGCTTATTCATCATTTGCTCGCAGGAAACAGACCCTCGTGGTCAGGTTGATCGTGCTCTGGCGTGCTCAATAACCCCTCGGAAGTTGGTTTACT
>NW_021281267.1:0-1915 GCF_002162155.2 Triticum dicoccoides
ACACCAAGCCACTGACTGATTTGTTCAAGGAGAAGGAGTATCTTCATAAGAGCTAATCCGGACTTATGAAAGAACTTCGATATCCTCGCTGATGGTTCCTAACCAGAACTCGGTAGTGTTTTATTGTAAGACTACCATGTGATCATGTTTGTCTGAGGCAGCGTGTTCACATGTTTGTAGCAGAACCAGCTCATGTTTTGGAGCTTGCTATCGTAGTTCATACCTGATGAATCCCGCAACGTCATCTCGTCGATTTGTGTTGCAAACTTTCATTTTTCTTCCTAGACTCGATGAGTCTGGAATATCCTGACACCAACCAGATCTGAATCTCAGGCAGATATGATGGTTGGAACATTTCCCAAGAACTATAATATTGGTCCCTCGACAACCGGTAAAGTGGATGTCGTGGCCAACACACCCAGCCGGAAGACCTATCATTGTAGTATCTTGATTGAAGAAGTTGGCCACCTCCCCATAAGGATTTCGTAGGATTTACCTCCGTACTGTTCCTTATGGATTCTATTGCTCCCGAAGTCCGACCTTTTACTTGATGTTCTAGTTATCAAACCATATCTATGAATGGGATACACTAGCACATCAAGGAGAACATTAGAAGCGGAGTGCTAAATGTCTCTCGGTCGATCATCCAGATTTTATTCCCTTGGCCCCGCTAAGATGAAATCTGAGAAGTGTTATCTTCCTTTGCATCTGCATCCTCCATCACCATTCATCATGGTAGTAGGTTGTGTTACCGGACCCTTGACACGGACGTTGGTAAAACCTTGATGAATATGGAAATGCTCAAGTTCTTGAGAGCACGCACAAGCGCTACGTGTTATCATCGGCACTAACTGGGTTTGCTCTCAGTTTCCTCGGCAATGCTATGATCTTTTCAAACGGTGAATTCACTCTCTGTTGTTGGGTTCTTCCCCAGTTACCAGAATCATTCCCAGCATTTGCATTTTGTTCCTAGCTTGCACCGTCAATGTGCCATTCTACCATGGGTCTCTTCCATTTCCGGTGGTAAGCAAATTCATTCATTACGTTGTCTTCAACAAGGTAATCCACATCATCCAAGTCCGAGTATGCCATTCTACCGACCCCCGCCAATCGATTGCTGTGATTTGCCTTAGGCTGATATAGAGAGTCTCAATGATCTCTATATCAAAGGTAATTCTTTTTGCCACTTAAGGGGATATATCTTCGAGTCACCTTCCCTAAGGTGCATCATTGTGGTATCATGGCAACTCAACTCCTCGCTACGTTGGCAATCGTTTACCACCTTCTTAGGTATGGAATTGTTGTCTACCTAGTGAACCTTCGTCATACGTTTCTTCCACCCCTCTTGATGTGTATCTCGTGTCTCAACCCGAGAGATGGTCTTATGTCTCATTCCGTGAGTTGTTCGATCTTCGAGAAGACCGATCCTTCCAGAGTTTTCCTTTCCTCTTCTTGTCATGATTAGTTGGAGTTCTCAGAGCAAGACGACAAGACAAAGATGGTGTTCAAATCAACGTTCATTTGAAGTGCAACCGGGATCGTGAAGATTATACTAGTTTGCGTTTCCCCTTCAGCCTACCCTACGCCTGAATCTCGAGACGAGATTCTTGTTTAGTGGGGGTGAGTTGTCACATCCCTAGCTTCTGGTAATGCACTAGGCTAGACCTCATGTGAGCATCATGTTTAAATTCAAATGAAATTGAATTGAGGAATTTTCAAAGCCTCAGAAGACCTCTAAAAATAACCAACATTTAAATTTCATCAAATGAGTCCAAGAAAATGTTCCTGTTATTCCATGGAAATATTGGTGAGAGGTAAAATTTAAACCAATATTTTTGGAATCACAGAGATATTTATTTTGGCCATTTGAATTAATCCAATAACTATTTGCTTTGGATTTATATTTAATATATAT
>NW_021281268.1:0-1114 GCF_002162155.2 Triticum dicoccoides
AGTGTGCTGAACCCCAAACGTCGTTTGTGGATGTTTCGAACATCGAACATACACGTTTTGATAACTACGTGATAGTTCAGTTAAATGGTTTAAGTAGAGGCACCAAAGACGTTTTCGAAACGTCGCGGAACATATGAGATGTTTCGAGGGCTGAAATTAGGATTTCAGGCTCGTGCCCACGTCAAGAGGTATAAGACCTCCGACGATTTTCTTAGCCTGCAAACTAAGGGAGAAAAGCTCAATCGTTGAGCTTGTGCTCAGATTGTCTGAGTACAACAATCACTTGAATCAAGTGGGAGTTGATCTTCCAGATGAAATAGTGATAGTTTCTCCGAAGTCATTACCACCAAGCTGCTAGAGCTTCGTGATGAACTATAACATATCAAGGATAGAGATGATGATCCTTGAGGTATTCGCGTTGTTTGACATCACGAAAGTAGAAATCAAGAAGGAGCATCAATTGTTGATGGTTGGTGAAACCACTAGTTTCAAGAAGGGCAAGGGCAAGAAGGGATACTTCATGAAACGGCAAATCGGCTGCTGCACTAGTGAAGAAACCCAAGGTTGAACCCAAACCC
Source organism: Triticum dicoccoides (assembly GCF_002162155.2). NCBI lineage: Eukaryota > Viridiplantae > Streptophyta > Magnoliopsida > Poales > Poaceae > Triticum > Triticum dicoccoides. The sequence continues at coordinate 579 of NW_021281268.1, forward strand.
GAGACTAAGTGCTTCTGTAATAAGGGGAACAGCTACTGGAGCAGCATTACCCTAGATACTTGGTAGATGAGAAGGCTGGCAAGGTCAATAGAAGTATATTGGATATACATTATGTTAATGTGTACTTTACTAGTACTCCTAGTAGCACCAGGGTATTAGATACCGGTTCGGTTGCTAAGTGTTAGTAACTCGAAATAAAAGCTACGGAATAAACGGAGACTAGCTAAAGGTGAGCTGACGATATATGTTGGAAGTGTTTCCAAGGTTGATATGATCAAGCATCGCACGCTCCCTCTACCACCGAGATTGGTGTTTGCGTTGAGCATAGACATGATTGGATTATGTCTATCGCAATACGGTTATTCATTTAAGGAGAATAATGGTTACTCTATTTTTGAATAATACCTTCAATGGTCTTGCACCTAAAGGAATGGTTTATTGAATCTCGGTCGTAGTGATACACATTTTCATGCCAAAAGATATAAGATAGTAATGATAGTACCACTTACTTGTGGCACTGCCATGTAAGTCATAAT
>NW_021281269.1:0-594 GCF_002162155.2 Triticum dicoccoides
GGCACTTCAATGTTTTTTAAACTTATTTGAACTCCGGACTTTTTTTGTGTTCAGTATGCAGCATTCAAAGCGACGTCATTAATTTCCAACATGTTCTGACATCATTTGTTGTTTTTCAGTCATTTACCTAATTGTTTAGAGAGCTAAATGACCGTGAAATTGAAAATCACTAAAATTGAATTCTGAATATGTTGAAACTTGACATGGTATCATCATTTCAACCGCATAGCATGTGCGAAAGAGTAGAGAGGGTCACGGCAAAAACTGGAAGCACTTCGTGTACAAACTGGACAAACTCTTTCGGAGTATCAGGGTTTTGGACGAGAACTCATCTGTTACACGGGCACTTCAATGTTTTTTAAACTTATTTGAACTCCGAACTTCTTTTGTGCTCAGTATGCATCATTCAAAGCGACGTCATCAATTCCAACATGTTCTTACATCATTTGTTGTTTTTCGGCCATTTACCTAATTGTTTAGAGAGCTAAATGACCGTGAAATTGAAAATCACTACAAAATGAATTCTCAAAATGTTGAAACATGGCATGGTATCATCATTTCACCCGCATAGCATGTGCAAAAGAGTAGAGAGGG
>NW_021281270.1:0-941 GCF_002162155.2 Triticum dicoccoides
CACAGAATAAGAAAATATGAGCAACACAATTACCCTGATATGGTGGGGATGGACACCTTCATCTTCGGCAGGAGCTTGGTCGGCTTCGATGAGGCCGCCCTGGGCTGCTTCGGCGCCTTTTCAGTCGGCGCCGGAGAGGTGGTCCGAGGGCGCTTGGTCGACTGAGTGGCGGTCGCAACCCCCTTACCACGTTCGGTCGAAGGGTCGTGGACAAGCTTCGACCGCCTTTCTGAGCGCGGTGGAACGACCTCCTCCTCCTCTTCTTCCTCGTCCTCGATGTCATCTTCATCACCTTCATCATCATCATCGTCGTCATCATCCCCTGCAGCATCCGAGTCCCATTCCTCCTCTTCCTGGCTCTCGCCCCCACTCGCCTCGCCCCCGCTCGCCTCGCCTTCCTCAGTCGAAGCTTGTGCCCCATTGGGCATCGAGTACAGCTCGGTGAAAGCCTAGCAGATGCCCGAACAAGGATCAGTCGACCAGTCGGCAGGATTAGCAGAAATGAATACGACAAGGACACAATGGAAAGCAGAGCAAGTGTACCTTGTTTGGGTCGCTGTTGTGGTCGAGTGGAGGAATCCTTCTGGCTCCGCGCGGGTTGTCCCTGTTTCCGGTAACGGCTACCATCCATCTTTCCAAAGTGGCATCGTCGACTTCTTCTGGATGGACTCTAGTCTCGTCTTCGGGCCCACAGTACAACCACATGCAGTGGCTCCGGAATTGAAGGGGTTGGATGCGACGCCTGAGGAAGACCTCCAGAAGATCCATGCCCGTCACCCCCTCCCGGACCAACTGCACCACGCGCTCCATCAACATCTTCACGTCGGCTTTCTCCTCCGGAATCAGCTTCAGAGGGGAGGGCTTGTTCACTCGGTCCATGGTAAACGGAGGGAGTCCACTCGACTGCCCTGGCGTCGACTGGACCTGACAGTAGAACCAAG
>NW_021281271.1:0-2191 GCF_002162155.2 Triticum dicoccoides
CGGAACGCAGTTTATGAGAGATACTGCGAAGCCAGTCATCAGCGTCGAGAGGCTCGACGGAGTGGTGGAACGTGGGTGGATGTAATTTGATAAAATCACTGAGTGACACCACGTTAGTCCTCTGATGGTGTGCCGTGTTCTGTTCAATACGCTCCAACAAACGGTTGGTCTCCCGCTTGTTTCTCTCAGCTTCCATCATAACCTCGGCTAGTGAAGGAGGATGAGGCAGATTTTCATTCCTGCCTTCACTGCCTTCGGCCTGCTCTTGAGAAGCAGGGTTAGCGCGCGTGTTGACCATCCTAGGTAACAAGACAATGATTTAGTCAGAATGATAAAATTCCGACATAGGATACAGAATGTAAGGAATAACTCGAAATGCAAGATGATCATCCGTATGACATGGTAAAAACAGAAACTGCTTCTTTTATTCCATCGTCATACACACCATACAAGGTTTAGTACAAGACTAAACAAAGTACTATTACGGTGAGAAAAGGATTACATCTCATCGGAGGCATTCCAAGCTCCTATACATTATTTTTCTACACCTCCGGAAAAAGTACAAACTAAGTCATATCCCACGAGTCACGCGGGACGATAGACGACACAGCTGGTGCGAACTAGTGATACTACCACTAACTCAGACCGATCCATAGTAGTCCTCGTAAAAGTCACCTCCATAGCCTGGAAGCTCAACATGATCATCCGGAAACAGACGATCTGGCGGAGCTTGTGGACCATAGGGGCTAGGATGAGGCCTTGGACCAACAGACGGTGGCCTGCGGGGACCGCGAGGTGGGGTGATGCCTCCTACATCACGCCAAACCATCACGTCTGGCAGAGCAGATCTCACAGGATAGAGATCGCGCATATCTGAGAATCCAGCTTGCACCGCCGGTGCGAACCGAGTCAAAGTGGCCCAGTGGTCAGCACGGGTATTGAAGAGCTCTAACCTCAAGGCCCGATTTTCACGGTCCTTATCCTCGAGCATCCCAGCAGTGGTGCGAGTCCGTGAATCCTCCTGAGTGGGGTCAGCATAAATAGCCTGGAGATACCCTTGTGCTCCCGGAAGTGATCCTGGCATATACCGGAAATCAGAGTCCCGAAATATACCAGATCTGACTCGCATAATGGTCATCATAGAGTAGGCGGCATCCTGCACAGCCATCTCAATAGTAATCCCAAGTCCATAAGAGCAGTGAAGAGGCTCGGTGGATCCAGGATAAGATGGAAATATCCTGACAGTGCAGAGATACTGGCTTTGATTAAAGTCTCGGAATTGCTCTTCGACCGTGTACTCAGGATACCAGCGGTATCCAGCCTCAGTCATTACCCTGACCAACTTGGCAGTATGGCCGGGTACATCTAGGCATCGAGTCAGGCGAACCACTTGATTGGGGTCGCGAGTGGCCATCTGAAAGCACAATCATAATGCAAAGGCATTAGAATTTCTAGCAAATTTTCGGCAGCATAACAGCTGTAAATGCTCAAGAAGGATTTTGAGACATTTGATAAAGGATTTCGTACACACTCAACATCATCATATCAAAGTTCTGAATCCATTCTAACAACATAATGTGGTAGTAGAACTGAACTAGGCTTGTATCCATCAAACTTATAAGGTACTACTGATTGGTAACACGTGATCCTGATAGAGAGAATAGATCCTAATTCCTTAACCCCCGGTGGAAGAATGGACTGACTCAGATCAGAATGTCATAAGATAAAGGAGTAAAAGAGCCTTACGTTCCAACCCGCAAACAATTCCCCTACATATAACTAAAGAATTTCTAGACTCAACATCGACCAGTTTGGCTTGGAGAACCTACAGGCAGTCCGGCTCTGATGCCAACGCTGTCAGGACCCCGACTCGATGTCACATCGATCTAGCCGGTAACACCTCATATCACTTTGCGGCCTCACGCACGGTATCCCCACGGGTGTCGCCTTACCTTTGCCCGGGACCGTTTGCGCCTTTTGGCTCACGTATATGATAGTGTCGCTAGCATCCATATGATAAAGAGCCCGGGCTGACATGACTAGTCGTAAACCCAAAGTGGCACAGACTTACAGGGACAGGCATCCATGACCCAGCTTTGAACGTGTCGGTCATCAGCAAGTGGGTCCGGGCTGTAGCACTGGGCTAGCAGGACTCCGGTAAACCGGGCTGTAGCGGGCTAACAGGACTCCG